>NC_092426.1:41075152-41103863 GCF_036169615.1 Heliangelus exortis
GCGAGGCCCCTGCAAAACCCCCCCGGAGAGCAACCTCAAGCTGCAAGAGAGCAGCGGCCACAACGGAGCTCTGCAGGTCTCCTGTTACGGTGAGTCCTTGGCGACCGGGGCGAAACCGGAGAGAGACGGACCGGGGTTGGAAAGGGCCTCCCGGGGGCGGGAGAGAAGGATGGGGGGGGGGGGGGTTGCTTCCCGGCTGGATAAGTCTTCCTAGGATCAAGGAGACCTTGCCGACTCCGGCAGCACTTTGGCGGGCAGCCCCCATCCCGCCGGATCGCGGGGCTGGGGATCGCTGTGACCCCCGAATAACTTTATTCCCAGCCTGCGATGTCTGCGAGAAGCCACGCTTCAAGTCTCCCCTCCACCCCCCTTTTTCCCTTCCCCCCGCCCTCTCCGTCCCGCTTTGCGGCGATTTTCATCTTAATTTTTTGAGCTGCGCCGACGCGCTCCCGGGGAGCGTTTGCTCTGGAGCAAAGCGGGGAAATCCGCAGTAAACGGGGATAGAAACAGAAAGAGAAAGAGAGAGCCGCCCGCCCAGCTGCGCTAAACACTCTCCGCGGGGACCCTCTCGTAAAAGGAGAATTTCTGGGAAATTTCACCGAAACCTTCACTTTCCGTTGTAGCGGTCTCTTCCACTTTCCCGTCTCTCACTTTCTCCCCTAATTGCCACTCCCCTAATTGATTTCTGCTCGGCTGAAGATAACCCACTTGCATCCTCTCCGCGGCTCATTAGCGACAATTAAGACAATCCTTTGCACTGATGCTGGCCAGGGCAGCCTGGAACGGGGTAGCTTTTCACTTCGTTTCCCAGCACGGCTTTTTTTTTTTTTTTTTTTTTTTTCGGGAGGTTTTCTCTGCATTAGGGCGACTTGGTGGGTGAAACAAAAACAGAAAAAACGAAAAATCCCACAACACCCCACTCCCCCGAAATACATCCTAAAACAACAAGTGAACAATAAAACAAAACCCCGCCAATTTTTAAATTATTATTATTAATTGTCCGATGAAGGGACAGTGGAAATGGAATCTCTTCCTCTCCATCCCGGTCGTGTCTGTGTAGGCAAAGAGGGGCTTCCTCAGGCTGGGCTCAGAGCATCGCAGCATGCAGGGGGGGCCACGTCTCCATCCTCGATGAGCCGGGTCCATCGTAACCCCCCCCACCCCCGGGCAGGAGCAACAACGGGGCCGTACCGGGGTACGCCCCAGACAGGAAGCGACTGCGGCTGGGGACACGGGGAAGCCGGGAAAGACCCGGTTCAGTCCGCTGATCCTATCGCTAGGCCGTCGTTTTGGGTAGTCTTTGCTCTCTTTGCTTTCCCTTTCCTCCAACTCTAGACTTACAATGAGGCAGAGGAGCCTTTTTCCTGCACATCTCCCAAACCCCGGCATTCAGGTGCCGTCTATCATCCCCCTGCGTGTAGCCAAGATGTCCCCAAACCTTTCCAGTCCCCGGGTCCAGGTCCACAGACCCGGTTCCCACTCCCCTTTCCTCTTTCCCCCAGGCGACTTTCAGTGAAAGAGCATAAAGGTTTCTCCAGGGAAGTCGCGCTGCCCGTTCTCCGTTGGTCTAGGCAGGGCTCGGTCCCGTCGTCCCATTCCGGCCCGCGTTCTGCTCCTGTCCCGGCCCTCACGGGTCCCAGGGACCCGATCCCAGGTGGCACTACCACCGTCCCACGGGGATATCCCCGTCGGGCCGCGGAGAAGCTGGAGGGCTCTGGCTGGGGGGCTGCTTTGGTGCTTGTTCTGGCCGAGGCTTAGTCTGGGGGTTTCTCTCCCTGCTCCCGCTCTTTCCCTTCCCTTTTTCCCCGTGGGCGGACGACCCCACGCAGGCGCTAAGGCCCGTTCCGCATCCGTGGGAGCTTTCTGGGGCCAGGCGAGGGCCAGGGGAAGAGCATGGTGGGTTCGGGGAGCCCCGAGGGGACTCTCGGCCCCTCCGGGAGGGACCCACTCTCCGCTCCTGCCCGGCGAAGGGGCAGCTCAGGGGAGCCCCCGGTACCTTCCCGGCCGCACCGTCCTGCGAACCGGTTCTCTTGGGTTTGTGGGCTGCAAAGCCCAGAGCTCCAGCTTAGCTTCTGATGACACATTACAATCCCGGGCAGAGCCACACGAGTTTGTTTGTTTGTTGGTTTGTTTGTTTTTTCACCCTCCTTAACACCGCCGAGGTCCCCCCCGATTTATTTTTAAGCGTGGTCCCGGGTTCGACTTGAGTGGGCCCAGCCCAGAGCCGTGCTCCTTGGGAGCCCGTCGGGATGTGGCTGGGAACGATGGGCGGTAATAAGAGACGTATAGATCATCGAGGGTAATTAATAGCAATAATACTAATGGCTCGTGACTGGGGACAGAAACTCGCTAATAATAGTCAGATTAAGGTTTCGTAGAGCGATGGCAGCACCCATGGGCTCTTCTCTGCCTTTTTCCAAGCGATTTAACCACCGCACCGGGTACGCCCGGCTAAAGGGATCGGGAAATTCCCGAGCCCCGGTGAATCCCCTCGGCGTGGATGGGAGCCGGGCACAGGGAGCCTCCTCTTTCTCCGCAGGGAACATAAGTTCGACCCGGTAACGCGCAGGCGGGTGGGGAAAACATAAGAAGGTTGCTGGGGAACAGGGGAGAGGGTGGTTGCCCCGCTGCGTTCCTCCGAACCCCGCGGCCGCGCCGGTACCGGTTCTGTTCCGCGGTGTTCAGACGGGGAAGGAGCGCGGCGCTGGCTCCCCCACTTTCCCTGTTGATGCCTGGGGCTGAGGAAGATGCTGGGGTGACGGGACGTCAGTCTCTTAAAAAATATAAATTAAAAAACAAATTAAAAGTAAAAAAAAAAAAAATTAGCCATGCAAAAAAAAGATGAAAAAAAAAAAAATCAAAACAGCCCCTGAGGCCGGCAGGTTCCCCCGCCAGGCAGCGCTGAGGCTTGCACCCTGCGCCCAGTGCTTCTGCGGGCCCATCCATCCCCCGGGACAGTTTCCCACTGCCCGGGAGACACCGGTCACCGCACAGAGGTCCCGCAGCATCCCCCCTCCCCGCCTCCTCTGGTCTCGGTGAGCCCAGCGCGGAACGGCGGGGCTGGAACCAGAGGGAGGCACGGCAGGAGCAGGGGGAACGGCTGTGGTGCCCCCATCACTTTTTTTTTTTTTTTTCCCCTTTCATAACTTTTTTTTTTGTTTGTTTTGTTTTGTTTTGTTTTTTTTAATTTTTGTTTGGTTTTTGTTTTTTTTTTTTGTTTGTTTGTTTAATATTATTTTAACTCTCTATTAAGCAAACCGTTTCGAGCTATAAAAAGCCCCCGTGCCCGCCATCTATTATTGCTCTCAGCTTCTATTTCTAGATCTAAGCCTTTCCAATTGCATTGTACGGATAAATATAGACCAAGGAGAGCGTTAGGGCCGTAAATACACCGAGGACACGAGCGGCAGGCACCGAACCGCTTCCCGGGCCGGCTGCTGGCACTGCGGGCGGTACCGAGCAGCTCTGGCTCCGGGCCGGGCTCCCCACGGCCCTCTCGGAGCAGTGGCTGCCGGCCCAGCCCTGGGGAGGGGTCCCGGTGGGGGTCCCCGCTGCTCTCCCCTCTGCCAGACGGGCAGACGGGTTCGCAGGGTTTCTGCCCCACTCCCCGCCGTAGATAGGGGAACCGGCACCGGCAATGAAACCCGAAATCTAAAAGCCCTCAGAACAGGTTATGTGTCTTGGCTCAGGAGGGGAAAAAGCTTTCGAGTGATTTATGTGCTGTAGTAATCCGACTTGCTCTTTCTACTGCTTGGAGCTGGAGTAAGTTGCATATCTTGAAACATATGTATGCGTATAGCCTTGTACACACAAAAGTATATACTAATATTGCTGCCTAGAAATACGGGCTGGGAGAGCAGTCCTTTGGGGAGTGAAAGCGAATATGATGGAGATATTTGCTCAAAGGAAAACAGAAGAAAGGATCCGGGCCGTCTCTAACAGAGGAAATTCTTTTAAGTGCCGGGTTAAGCAAATAAGCGCCATTTCTTTTTTTATTTAGCGAGCAAATAAAAAAGCGCAGCCTAAAGCGCGCTATTAATAGAAGTGCAGAAAGCAGCAGGCGTAGAAATCAGAGGCTCGTTGCGTGCTTTTTTCAATTGACACTTTTAATGCATTTCTCCTCCCTCCCCTTAATGTAATCTGTACTGCAGGCAGGGCAGGAATGAGCTCGCTGGCGGTCCCCCCCTCCGCCTCCCGTGAGAGATTTCTCTCTGCCAGGCTCTCGGGGCTCCCCGCGGTGCCTCCCAGAGACCCCGCCGATTTTCAAGACTTTTGCGGAGCTCCCCGTGCGCGGGGAGAACCGGCGGTACCGGCTGCCTTCCCCCCGCTCCAGCCGCAGCCCTGAACCGGGACACCCGGGGCCGCTTGCTGTCCCCGGGACCCTTGCAAGGCTCCTCCACACCCGTGCCTTCCCCGCGGGATCTCAAAGCGTTACGGCCTCCCACACACACACACACTGGCCCGGTGCTCATCTCCGGGGGGTCCGGTCCCGGCCCGGGAGGCAGAGGGGTGTTACGGGGAAAAAGGGGTACCGGGCTGCGGCTGCTGCCCCAGTTCCGTCCCCGGTTCCTTCTCCGCTCGGCTTTGATCTGGACTCTCGGTTCGGGTTCAGGCAGCTTCCCGCGGAGATAAGAACGCCGGCGGGGAGGCAGGGGGGATGAGTCGGGAGAAGTTGCCGGGGGTGGGAAGATGCTGCTGCCCAGATCCCCGTGGGGAGGAGGGGGCAACAGGAGGGTGTAAATGGTGGTGGGGGGGGGGGAAAAATGTGCGGGAGGGAGGAAGAAGAGAAAAAGGGGACAGGACCCCGGCGGGCAGCAGGGAGAAGCATCAGCGGGGAGGGGGTCCAGAGGGGATCCGGCCCCTTTCCGCGGGCTGCAGGGCTTGGCTGCCCGGCCAGGCTCGGCCGCCGGCCCCCGGCGTGCTGCTGACGCCGCCCTGGCAATCGCCCTCTCTTTTCCACAATAGGGCCCGCAGATCTGCCATTCAAGGGCTCCGGCACCCTCCCAGGGAGGGGAGGGAGCTCTCGCCAGGAGTTTGGCTAAGCCTGTGTTTGAACAGACACTCGGAGGTGCGGGATCTCCTCCGCGGAAACCTGCGCGGCATTTCCTCAGGGAGCAGGACGAGAAGGTAGGGCTGACGCTCCTTACCCCGGCTGAGCAGGAAGATTGGTTCGCGGCTCTTTTCCCAAAGATGTTTTTGCGCTTCTCTTTTGACTTGGACGGTAGATCTGGCTGGAGGCTTTTATAGGATTCCTGAGCCGAGCTTATTCCTAACACTCATGTGTCAAAGGACCGGGAGCCTCCCTCCCCCTGTATTCCTGCGGCTCCCGCCTTGCAGGAAGATTTCTTTTCGCACTAGAGCTGTTTATTTTCGACTTGTCCGCTGCTGGTAGGGATTAACTCCGCTTTAGCCCCTACTATTAGCAACTCAGGCTCGTTACCCCACCAGGACGGTACCGGCAGCAAGAAGGGTGCGGAAAGAGAGAGAAAGAGTCTTTAAAAAAAAGCCTTAAAAGAGTCGTAAAAGTGTTCCTGTTAGCTTAATTGTTTGGAAAGTAAGACGGTGCGAAGCAGACGGGAAAAATACTGATGGGGAGCGAGATTTGGAGGTGCTTACTGCGTGCGTCTTTTCCTAAGGGTTTGGTGTAGGAGTGCTATTAACAATATAAGCTGATGCCAGATAATGAGCTCTGTGTGTGTGTGTGTTATCTGGAGCTGCAGGCTGTTTATTTTGTGCTGCCTTTGGAGTGTACATTCGGTGTGGTTGCATGACTAACTGGTTGGAGTGATTCACCGGCTGCTTTATGGGTGACTGCTGAAAACAAGTTGTGAATCAAAAGATATTTCTTTGGCTGTGGTTTCTAACCTCCCAAGTTAAGTGCACTCAGGCTTTAAAGGGAGCTTCAGTCCCTCAGATCCTGGAGATTTATTCCTTTTCCAAGCCCTTCACTCAAAGCCACGATGAGTTTCCCTGCTAAGAGGGAGGTGGTGGTGTCTGGGAGGCTCGGAGCCAAGGTCTGATGCTGCAGGACATCTCCAGCCACAGCCCTGTCCCTTCGGTCGCCCTGGCCCTCGGTTTTTTACCCACTTTCACTCCCTGGAGCCCGTAAATCTTGCTTTGGGTAGCTGTGAAAGAAGTAGAGGTATCTCTCGGGTGAAAAGCCTGGCAGTAAGAGACTTTTCTTACCATTTTGCAGTCGGAAAAAAAATCTGAGACGCAAAGTGTCTGAGTTTCTTGTGCCAGGTCAAGCTGTGGCCACTCAGTGGCATCAGTCAGAGCATCCCGAGGCTCTGGTAGAGGAGCAGGGGGGGCTCTCAGGGGCTGGAGAAGGAGCTGGAGAACTCCTGGAGTGGAGAGATCCTGTGTTTGATGTGGCAGGGGATTGGACTTATGTTTTCTGACGGCCAGGTCCTTATTGGGTGCAAGAAGCTGTAGAAACGGGTGTGTTCTCATGTGTTGAGGTCGCAGTAGGTGAATTAAGTTCAAGCCATGAGCCCACATGGATGGACTCGTGTTTAAAAAGTGTGGGCAAAGTATTGGGCAAAACATGATGTGGGTTGATGGCTGTTTTTCAGAAAATGCTGAGAAATCCCTGCCCCCAAAGTAATTTGTTTCTGAGGTATTGCTACTAGACGTTTGGGAAAAAAAAAGAAAAAAAGAAAAACCAAAAATCGACAAAACAAAACCAACCAAACAAAAAAAACCCAAACGGAAAACAACATAAAAACAACAACAAAGAAAGCCCCACAAAAGCAGAAACAAAACAAAAAAACAAAATGAAAACACCCCCACCAAAACAAACAAACAGAACCCAAAAAACCCTGTCTCAGTCGTTAATCATCTTGGAAAACATGTATCTAATGTCTTCATGTAGATAACTTTTCAAAAGGAAAACCAAAATTGGATTAGGAGAAGCCTGAGCAGTAACCCAGCTAATATAGGACCCCTGTGACTTGAATCATAGTGGTTGGACCTTCAAAATCATCCAGTCCAACCATCAGTCCTATTCCATCTTAACCAGACTCACTAAGAGATGGATGAGAGCTTTTCATATTAATAATGCATTAGAGTAATTTACCACAGTTACTTTTCTCTCATCTGCCTCAACTTGTAAATAAAAATTTGTGAGCAAAGGAGGAAAGCTGCTTACATATATTAACTACGTGACCTCCACTTTATTTTCTGTGGAAGTCCAGATTAATCCATGCTCTTACACATGCTGCTGCTTCTCTGTGGTCATGTTTTCATTCATACTTGCACATCATCTTTATATTTTTTCTGTCACATCAGCACGATGGGAAAGAGCACTTGTGATCACCAGAATTTTAGGGCCATTTTTTGATCAAAGAGAGAGAGGTCAGTGAGGGGTGGGGGAGGTGGGGGGAGGCAGGAACAGAGCTGGATGAGAAAGAGGCAGGGGAAAAAGAAGAAAAGATATCTTGGAGGGATGATGAGCAGTGGCAGGCTCAGTACTGCTATAGAAGGTGGTCTGCAAGTGATTTTGTGGACTGTTACAAGTATGAATCCCTCAGCAACAAATTCATCTCCCCATTGAGAGCTGTTGTGATTTAACATTTAGTAGTTGCTGTCTTCAGGTCCCAGCAGGATTTAGTCATGACAAGCTGGTATGTCATGAGCTATGGGTCTGTCCTTATCTGCCCTGATTGAAGAGCATTGCATCGCCTAACTCAGCAGTTAAATGACAATTTAAACCTGATAAACATTTTTTTTCTTTTTTTTCTTTTTTTTCTTTTTTTTTTTCTTCTTTATTTTTTTTTTTTTTTCTGGGGTTGGTGGTGAAGATGTGGTTTAAGGGTTTATCCTCATGCACTTAATCTGCTGGTAAGAAACAGATGTTTGAATCTGCATTATTTCTAAATACATTCTTTATTAGCAAGAACTGCATTTGTTAGCTATGGGGCAAGTGGGTTTTTAGCCTGTGACAGGGAAGTTGAGCTGGTTTTGTCAGTGATAGACACAGGCTGAGTGAAAACTCTGTGCTGCTCAGGGTGCAGATGCCTGACAGGGAAGGCAGCACCAGCTTTTTATTCAGTATAAATCTGAAAACACTTGGAGGCCAAAGAGGAAGAGTCAGTAGAAAGCTGAGACCTATCAATGCTGCCCATGGGAAATAAGGAATATGAGGAAGAGACAGAACAAACATTTTGGGTAGGCTTCTGTCTGGGGGGAATAAAAGAAATTTGTCATGTCTCAAAACGAGTCCCATCTGATTGCCCTGTTGTGTTTAGACAGATCCTATGAGGAGAGGCTGAGGGAGCTGGGGGTGTTCAGGCTGGAGAAGAGGAGGCTCAGGGGAGACCTCATCACTCTCTCCAACTCCCTGAAAGGAGGTTGGAGCCAGGGGGGGGTTGGGCTCTTTTCCCAGGCAACTCTCAGCAAGACAAGAGGGCACAAGAGGTCTCAAGTTGTGCCAGGGGAGGTTTAGGTTGGACATTAGAAAGAATTTCTTTCTGGAGAGGGTGCTCAGCCATTGGAATGGGCTGCCCAGGGAAGGGGTGGATTCTCCATCCCTGGAGATATTTCAAAAGAGCCTGGATGTGGCACTCAGTGCCATGGGCTGGGAACCACGGGGGGAGTGGATCAAGGGTTGGACTTGATGATCTCTGAGGTCCCTTCCAACCCAGCCCATTCTATGATTCTGTGATTCTATATAGTGCCTTGTGTGCAAGTATTGTTACCTTCAGCAAATCCCTTGGGTCTCAGCAGTCCCCCCCTGTAGTGGAAACTGCCTCTTCAGGACTCGGGATGCTGGCTGAGTGCTTCAACCAGGAGTGGTAAAGCTGGCTGGAAAGAGGAGCCAGGCAGACAGCAACTTTCCTCTGCACCACTTGTTCACAGCAAAGAGGAGTCTGAGATCAAACACTGGGGTGTGGGTGCACTCCCTGGCTTGGACTGCAGTGCTGGCCTTTGGTTTGGGATGCTGTGAGACCTTTGGGAGCAGAGTGTGGTTCTTTTCCAGCCTTTCCTGGGATGGTGCATGTCCAGACCTCATCCTGGAGTGAAGTCAGGAGCGCAGCTGTGGCAAGGACCCATACCTGAGAGCTGAGAAGCTCTGTGTTAAAGACACAACCTGGCTTATCAAGATCTGGTCTGAACCTTCGTAAGCAGATTGGAGCCAGATATCAGTCTGAGCTAGACAGGATGCAGCCAAATGCTAGGAGGCAAAGGGGAGAAGAGACCCACCCCAATTGGCAGAGGACCTGCAGACATTTTGTGCTCCTCACATCTCCAGTTGCCAGGGAGAGCTTCCAAGGTAAACAGCCCATGGACCAATTGCTAGACACTTAGGCAGGTTGTGCAGGAGGCCAGAAAGACTCCACGGAGCTGTGGGATTTATGGTGGAGCTTCAATATTGCATTTCAGCCTTTTAACAGAAGTGGGGTAGCTGCTACTGAAAAAAAAAAAAAAAAAGAGGGAATCTGGTTGTTTTGTATAGGTCCTGTGCTGGAGACAAGAGGTTTTCCAACCAGTTCATCCCACTTCAAGGCATTAGAAAAAGTGGTTTATGAAAGACAGAAAGCAATGGGAGATTGGCTACAACATCAGCCATGAGAGCAGCAGCTCAGCTAAGTGTGGAGAGGAAAAAATTCACACAGAGGGTTGTTATAAATATATGGTTAGTCAGGACAGAGCCTCATAAAACCTTCTGAAAGGCCTGAACTCAGCTCAGGGACTAGAGGAACATGAAGCTGTACCTGTGAAGCTGGGTGATGCTGGCTCTAAGTTAGAGTTGTGCAGCAACTTAGAGGCTACAAGAAGGCTCTGTGGGCCCCAGGTATTAAACTGCTCTTCCCTTGTAGCTTTTCATTAGTTTGCTGCTGGGAAGGGTATATTTGTGGCCTGTCACACTGGAAATATCTTTTTCCTTGGCCTTGGTGGCAAAAAAAGTGTTCTTGGTTGAGCAGCCCACGTGTCTCCATTTGACAACAATCCCATTCAGAGCAAGGGCTGTGAGGGCTGTGGCACATGAAATTTTTGGGCATCACAGATGCTCAGGTGAGAGGGAGATGATGGGGAAGTCCAAAATGGAGCCACCTTGGAGTTACAAGGGAAATTCTCTTTGTGGGGAGAAATGTCTGAGAGAGACTGAACCATTGGGATTCAGGAAAATGCCCAGCAGAGCCAAGGTGGGAGATGAACACTCAGTGGCTGCATTGCTGGGCTTGGGATGTGGTCACTGAACACCAGGGCTTTCAGCTTATGGTGTTTTCCTTTCAAGACATGGTTCATGTGAAAGCAAGGGGTTTGGGGTGCCTCCCTCCATGGGCAGGCCCCTGAGAAGTCTCTTTGTGTTTGAAGTCAGCCCCTGGACCTCATCTGTTGTCCTGGTTAGAAAATTAAAAAAAAAAAAAAAAGAGCTTTGGTGTGTAATGTATTAATCAAAGGATGCTTGTGCCTCACCATTAACAGATAATATCTGGGATGAGCCTTACTGGGTTCATTTTGGTTTCCACTGTGGATATCTGGGGGTGAAAATGGTTTTCACGTTAGGACAAGCCCACAGCCAAGTGGGGTAGCAAAGGCTCCTGGTATCAAACCAAGGTGTGACTGAAAAAAAAAAAGAAAAAATCTCCTTTGGCAACTGTGTCTGTTTTAGAGTTCAGACTCCATTCAGAGTAGGGGGGCAAGAGCTCTCTGGTCATGGAGAGAAAGCTTGGAATTTTGAGATGAAATGTTGTATGGGAGACAGGGAAATAAAACAATGGGTGATGAGTATTCATGAGAGCTCATTACACACAAAACACTCAAAAAAGGAGGTTCTGAGGTTTCATTATGATGTCAAAAACCATTGGACATCTCGAGGCTGAAAAAAACCCTTAGCCAAGCCAAGAGAGAACTGGGTTTGAGGAGAATGCAGTCTGATGATGGAAAGTTCATCAAGGGAAACACGATGCATTTCTTGCATGGGTTGTATTTAAAAAATGGGTCCTCAAAGATGAGGAGAAACCCTACTGAGCAGCGTGTCCTGGGGACTTGACTGCAATTCATTGCTGTTGATTTTGTTGGGCCTCTGCCTGAGATGGAATCTGCCAAACAATATTTGTTGGTAGCTATGGATTTCTTTAGAAAATGACCTGAAGCTCACCCAAAAAGGAACCGAGAGGCTGTGATTGCAACCAAGTTTCTAAGGGAGAAATTTTTCACTATATTTGGGGACCTGGACACAAAGGGTTGCAACAAGGCAGAGGTTTTGAGGCCAAGGTTATTTCAGATTCTGGTAAATGCAACAGGAGATATGGGGCATCCTGTAGGTGGTGAAGCTTGACTGGTGCTGGGAGGAGGCACTGGAGGACACTTGGCCTGGATGTCCCCATTCCCACTTGGTCTCCCAGTGATGCTCCTCAAGACCTTGGTGTCTGTCAGCATCTGTGAGACCCTGGGGTGTCTTGCATGGCACCAGAAACCTGAGTGGGCAACTGAATCACCCCCACCAGAAACTTTCCACAAGAGAATACAAAAGGACCAGTAAAAGTCCAACCCTTCATTTATTCTGCTGATTTTAATGACTTTCAGGCAAGTCATTAAAGGGAAAGTGCAGTTGGATCCCAGAATCTCCCTTTCAGACATCAGCCAGGAAACACAGAACACCCCTTTGCAAGCACTCAGTAAATTTGGGCTGTTTGATATGCAGTGGTATAGCCTGCCTGCAAAAATCAAGTGAAACAGCTTGGGTTTTTCTCAAGAAAAATAAATATGATGTAGGGCAGACACCTACCTGATTCCACACCTGTGGAGATGGAGAGTTAGGAGCCCAAAGCAAATAACACTGATGTGTAGCAGTGCCCATGTATGTGCATTCATACATCAGAATCCAGTGGGTCCTGGCCCTGGAGGAGTTATGGGGGGAACTAAAAGCCAAGAACACAGCTGTGGACATTGAATCTGACAGAAATTAGTTCCCTACTGGGGGAAAAAAAAAAAAAAAAAAAAGAGAACGGCCTTTTTTACCCTCCAGGTTTCATTAAAATTTTTTGCTGACAACTCCTTCTCAGGGGATCAAAAGGGAAGGGAGCAGCAGCTGAAAGCCTGCAGCAGCATCCCAGGGAGAGCAGACTCAGCCCGAGCTGGCTGGGTGAGAGTGGTTGCCCAGGAAAAAGCACTGCAAGTAGGTCCAAAGCTAAATGGGTTGTTCTGATGGGTTTTCCTCCCATTTACCTGAGGTGAAGCAGGTCCAGGGGGCTGTGTTCTGCTGGCAGAAAGCTGGGCAGGAGGTTGCACCAGGCCACCCTTTCCCCAAGGGCCACAGCTCTCCTGGCAGAGCTTTCTGCTTGGACCACAGCCCATTAAATAAAGAGATGACACACTGGCTTCCAGACTGGTCCCAGCTGGTAAATTAACTACAGAGCTTTTTAATGTAGTACCTGAACATCACAGCTCATCTACTGGCAGGAGATGGGGCACCAAAGTGTTGGGTTTTTTTTTTTTCCTGATGATGTCAGGTCATGTTCTTGACAAAGGTAGACACACACACATCCCCCATCCCTCTCAGCTGGGAGTTCTCTTACAAAAGAGCTACTCATCCTTTATTTAGGTTATTTAGGCCAGTATGTCTGAGGCAAGATGGACTGCATAGCAGTCATACTAACCCTGGTTATAAAGCCTCAGGAGGTGTCAATGGGGAAGAAAATTCTGATTTAAGCCAAGTGGGGACACAAGCTGCCATTACTCAGAGAGCACCTAATCCCAGGCAAGCCTTTTGGTGCTGGCAGGCAGAGCAGAGCAGCTCTCTGACCCCTTCTTTGGGATGGAGATCTTCCTCAGTTTCCCCAGCACTAAAACTCAGGCTCTAAAACCCTGGCTTGTTGGCAGCTACCATGTTCACTGAAGGAATTTTTTGTAGTTTGGAAGCCCATTATTTACAGCTGACTGGATTCCTTTCTCCTCAGAGCCTTCTGAAGAAAAAAAGTGGTAGCAGAAATCACATATTCCCTTACAGGCACATTTGCCTCTTGGGAAGTCCCAAAAGGATGGTGAGATATTAAATGCAAGAAGACAGCACTCAGAACCCTTGGTTTGAGGGGAGAAGGAGGGATGCCTCCAGCATCTTTCCTCTCAGACCCTCTGAGCCTGAGAGCTGGGGATGCTTTGGGAAGCCAGGACCAGGTGCTCACCCTGCAAATCCCAGGACTCCTCAGAATTGGGAAAGTTTATCTATTCTTAACCAAATTTCAGTCTCCCCAGTCCTCTGCAGATAAGCTTTGTTTCTAAAGAGTGGAGGAAGAAAGTGCAGGTGAGAAGCAGCCTTGGAAAGCCTCGTTTAGGAACCTCTGAACCAGAACCTCCCTGGTGCTTTCACCGCATCTCTCTTGGTTCCAACCCAGGGTTGATGAATGGGTATTTTCTTCTGCAGTTGCTCTTTCCATGTGCTAGAAAAGGTAAATTTTAAACACCAAAGCTCTGGTTCTGGTGTGTGTGGGGAATTTTTTGTAGGCAGAGCCCTTCTGAGCTGGGGGTTGTGTCAGAACGTGGACACCCAGGGGTAGAGCAGGAATCTGGGAAAACACTGAAACCCTAAAGGAGTGTTTTGGCAGGCAGGGCAGGAGGAATGAATGCCTCTTGTGTTAGGTTTGTAAATTGTCTGTGATCAAGCTGGGATTTTTGGAGGTCAGATTGGGCCCCAGGATTGGTGCTGGGATGATGTCTCTGGTGGGGGGATGGTGCAGGAGTGCCAGGTGGTGCAAGAAGGGGGTATCAGAAAGGTGATCTGAGCTGTGAGCAGAAGATAACTACATGGTGGACACATAAAAGTCCTCTCTGTTCCCTTGGCTTCACCATGGTTGGGTGAGCATCACTGGTAGCAGGAGGTTTCTGGGGCAAAAACTCCTTTGTGCGAGCTCATAAAGATGATTTCTGTGAATATTTGGTGATGTTTAGCTGACATTTGCAGTCACTCGTGTCAGTAGGATCCCATCCTGGCATGGTAACCAGAAAGAAATGCAAAAGTAGGCACGAGCTCTGCTGATGTGGACACAGTTTTTAATTCAGGCTGGTTTAGTCATCATCTTTCATGTAATCATCCAGTTTTCACTCTGACCAAGATCCATGATTTTTTTTTTTTTTTCTCTCTGTTAGGAAGTGTGTTACCAGCACCTCTGTTATTTGTGTCAGACAATTGCTACCAGAATCCAGTTGCTTCTAACTTAATCAAAATTTAACAATTTGGCTTAAAAGCACCCAGTTCTGGTTGGTTTTATAATACTCTATTTTTTTAAAGGTTTATCTGAATCAGTTAAGCTGTTTGCAAGAACCTAGCTTAAAAAACCCACATTTTTGCTTTCTCCACATCTGAAAAAAACCAAGGATGTAATTTTTCCAAAGTTCTGGTGCACTGTGGTGTGGACCAAGAACATCAGACTTGCAGTGGAGCTGTTCTTTGGGTCAGAAATGAGCCTTTCTTCTTGAAAAATTGTCCAAGAGCAAACCTTAAGGAGCTGTGATTCTCAGCTGTGGTTTTCACTCACTCAGCAACAACAGCTTTCATTTTCACACCTAAATACACTGCAGATTTCCCACGTTCTGGGCATGTTTCCAGCCAGGTCTGAACCTTCTCTTTGTGCAGTGGCCCTGGTAGAGGATCCAGGACCCAGGCAAAGGAGGGGAGCACAAGGTTTGATGTAGCTTTAGATCCAAGAAAAAGCTGGGATTAGAAATCTGGGTGTGGAAGAATGGTCTGACTAAGGGGGCTTAGGACTGGGTGGCGAAAATACAAAGGCTCTGGATTATTTAGGGCACTTGAGACTCACACTGATGCCAACAGGACCTTCATGTCCAAGCTGCAAAAATATTGGGCATGACCAAGTCCTTTTTAAAACTCAGGCCTGGATACCTCAGAGCAGTTGTTCTGAGCTTGGTGGCTCTCAGGCTCAGTTTGCCACCTGTACAATGTGAATATCAGAGGCTGCTTCATCTCCCCAGGCTCCCTGTGGCTCAGGCATCTCTGTGCAAACCTCTGATATGGTTTGGTGGATGCTGGAGGAAACCCAAGAGGCAGTGCTGAGCAGGGTGTCCCTGTAAGGGTTGGCCTCATGTGCTGAGAAGAAAACTGAGAACTGGCAGTAGAGATGCAGTTTCTATCATCCCAAGGACCCAGGAACCAAGAAATTGAGAGGAGAAGGGTGAGGGGAGCCCTTCTGCCCATGGTCAGGACTTCCAGGGCAGCTCCAAAGCAGCTGGAGACTCCCTGTGTCCAAGGAGTCCCATGGACAAGACGAGGGGCAATGGGCACAAGGTGCTCCTGGGGAGATTCCATTGGAACACAAGAGGGAAATTTTTCCCCATGAGGACAGTCAGACCTTGGAATGGTCTCCCAGGGGAAGGGGGGGATTCCCCCACTTGGGAAAGTTGGAAGTCTCAGCTCCAGGGGGTGCTGGGACATCTCCTAGAAACAATAAGATGAGAAGGGTTGGACCAGGGCATCCTGGAGCTCCCTTCCCACCTGACATTCTGTGACTCTATGAAATATTTTACAAAAGCAATCAGAGGGAAGAGACAAAATCCTTTTGCTGTCACTGCTTGTTTTCCTGTGTCCTGCAGACTTGTTTGGTCCTTGTATTGAGGGTCCTTGTGCTGAGCACCAAGGGTTCCCTCCCAGCTGGCAGAGGCAGCTGAACTCCAGCACTGGTCACACTGCTCCAGGCAGCATGAGGGGCAAATGGACCTCTCTGGTCCAGTCTGTCCCCAGAAAAATTTGGTCCTAGAGTGGCTTTATAAAGGGTTTAATTGTTGCAGGTGATGGTGGGAGATTCATGTCTTGTCCTGGTTCAGTCACCACCTAATGCACCCCTGGCTGTGAACCCAGATGCGAACCACAGGGATGGAGGAAAAAAAGTAAAGGTCAAATTCTTGTGATTGATGCAAACCAATTTCTTTCTTTTTTACCCCTGGTGACAATAAAAGGTGTTGCAAGGTGAAGTAGTCCTCAAGCGAAACAAAATCCCTCTTCTCAGGCCTTGGAGTGCGTAGCCCTCTGAATTACCAGGCAAGCACAGTTTACCCTCTGAGCAATTCTCAACTCCCCTTTGCAAGTGAGAGCACACTTTGGGGATGTTTTCCTTGTTCAGCACTACCTAATGGATTTTTTTTTCCCTTAATAACTGCCATTTGCCCTGCATCTTGCTATTCTCAACCCAGAATGAAAAGCTGAAGTTGCTGGCTGTGAATACTTCTCATTATTCATTTAGCAGAGGAATCTTAGGCACTTTCATCCCATTTCCTCTTTGTGCCTCATTATCAATAAACCTTTGCCTTGCTGCTCCTGTAAATCATTTTCATCCCTTGCCTTTGCAAACCATCTGCTCGGGCTCTTGCACAAAGGTCTCATGAGAGTCATTGCCCAAGTCATGTAGTGTTGGTTTTACTCCTTGATAAGCTGGCAAAACTTCATTAAGAGGAGATTATTGAGCTGCACTTTATATATATATGTATAGATATATTTTTATATATTTGGATGAAGAAAGCATTGCACTTCAGCTGTGAAGCACGTGGGGTTTCCTGGGATTTTCCCAAGCACAGCAGCGTCCAGAAGACTTTGATTACTCTGGTTCCCAGGGGGAGCCTCCAACTTCTCTGTCCTCTGATCTGAAGACTGTGGAGCTAACCCTACAGAAATTAAAGTGCACAGGGGAGAGTTTCAGACACCTTTTCCCTCCCCTCCATCACCCCAGCAGAAGGAAATGCAAGGTGGGAGAGTTTTGTACCTGCAGCTGGTGGTGAACTCCTCTTGGAAGCTGGAGCTGTGCTGATGGTTCCTCACCTTGGGGGATGCTTTTTGGGGCAAATGGATGTTTCCAGGCTAGGGCAAGGGCAGGAAGAGGCTGGAAGGGTCCTACAGAGGACAAGAGCATATTAAACTTCAGTTTAACTGGAGCTGAAATATGTTCCTCTAATGCAGAGGGCAGCAGAGGTTAACGGAGTCCTTTTTTGTAGCCATTTTATGCCCCTCTTTGGGGATACATATAAGAAAACTGAGGTGTTTGGAGCAATTTAAATTAATATTTTGGTTAGACTGTCTAAGGGGCAATCAGACTTTCCAAACAGGGCAGTCTTAAACACATTTGCCTTTCTTTTCCCTTTCTCCCTAGCACAGTGATGCTGAGGTTTATGGCCAGGCCATGTAGCACCTCTGTGCCCCCCTAATACCTCAGCACATCTCTCCTGGTCAGTGGGACCTTGAGGCCACCACCCATGCCTTGTGTTGCAGGAGATGCTCATGGGGACCAAGGACAAGAGCCCCTGGATAGTAGGCAGTGCCCTCAGACTCTATGGGGACAGAGGATTCCCCCTCTCCCTGGGCACCAGCAGGAAAAAACAAACCCATGGCACTGCAGCACCAGCCCCATCAAAACCCCACAGCAGGGAGTTTTGGTTTTGATTTTTTTTTTTTTTTCACCTGAGCAATGGAGGAAGGAGTGTATAGGGTATGGGGGAAAGAAGCTGCCCCTCTGAGGTTTGCTGTTAGTTATTTGGGTTTTTTTTCTTGGTTGGCAAGTTCCCAGTTTGGTCCCAGTTTGCTTCTTGCCTCAGTCTGTGATTTTGCTGCCCTCTTTCTCTCCCTGCCAGTAAGAGCTGATGCCAGCTTGTCACCCAGCCTCAGTGACTGGGTTTTGCTGCCCAGAAACCTAATTTCTTCTTGGAAGAAATACTTCTGAAAACCTAGTGGTTGTAGGAACGTTAGCAAATCCCAGGCTTTGAGTTTTGCAATGCATAGTCTGAATGGAAATAAGTTTTAGGGGTGTTTCCAAAAATGAGGAGGTTTGGGGACAGCTGAATATTTTTCTTCCCTCCTCTGTCCCTTCCTTCACTAATCAGCTCTGCAGAACTGAAGAACAGCAGAACTGTTTTCCTAAAGAACCTGGCCCAAAACTTTGGCCCAGTGTTTAACCTCACCCCTCTCTGTGGTTTGGTGAGATTCAGCCAACTTTGGGGTGTTTTCTGGTTTTTTCCTTCAGCTTTCCCATCACTGCTGCTTTCCAATTCCCGAGAAAAAATGGTAGGACCCAGATAGGCTGCACTTGGGGAGCAAGGGGGCTGCTGCAGTGGCTCATCCAGACCAAATCCCCAAGATTTTCTTCATGGGGATGCTTGGGGGTCCAAATCAGGGAGCATGAGATGTCCAGGGACATGGAGATGCTGGGCTCGAAGCATCCTGCAGGATCCTTGTGCTCTTATCCCAGCAGCAGGAAAAGGAGGCAGCTGGAAGTCACCTCTGGGAGGCAGCTGAACTTCAGCAATGCCTCTGCTGGAATGAGAGAGGTTCCTTTGGAAAAACAGGCAGGAGAAGGCAGGGAGAGAGGCAGGGGGATGGAGGGACAGGAGGGGGGTCCTGGCAGGAACAGGCACAGAGGATGGGGGTGACATGAGGGGTGTTCTGGCAGGAACAGGCACAGAGGATGGGGGTGACTCACTCATCAGGGAGTTAAACTGCACCATAGCCAGACAAGAGCAAGGTTTGGTTCCCTTCAGCTGCTTCTGCCCCACCAACCCCAGCTCTCCTGTGTCCCACTGGGTGATTTCTCTCTGCTGTCCCCAGCCATGGCCCTGCTTGGTGTGTGGCTGCCCTGGAAGAGGTTTGAGGAGGTGTCTGGGTGCAGCAGTGCCTTGTGCCTTCCCCTCTCTTGATGGAAGTGCTCAGCCCTGGAGGGGAATTTTAGGGAATTGTTGTGGGGAAGAGGGGAGGGAGGGACTGGTTCTGAAAAGCCCCAGAGGAGATGGCAATTCACACGAACAGCTCTTTTTTGTCTCCCAGTGCTCAGGCCAGGGAACTTTTCAGATGCCTGCAGTGGCCAAAGGGCATGGATGAGGTTAAGATGAATCCATAAATCTGCATCTGATGGGGAAGTTTATGCTCTTCCTTTCAGAGTGGGAGCTTAGTGGTAAGCCCTGCATCACCCTCACCTGCCACTCACATCTCAACATCCCCCAGCATTTCATTGCCCAAAGGCAATGATAGAATCAGGAAATCCCAGACTGGTTTGGGTTGGAAGGGCCCTTAAAGCTCCCCCAGTGCCAACCCCTGCATGGGCAGGGACACCTCCCACCAGCCCAGGTTGCTCCAAGCCCCATCCAACCTGACCTGAGACACTGCCAGGGATGGGGCAGCCACAGCTTCCCTGGGCAAGGGGCTTCAATCCTAATAAATTGGCCTGGGTATATATATTATATTATATATATATATTATATATATATAATATTATATATATTATATATATATATATAATAAATTGGTGTGGGTATGAGTCTGTGACTGAGGTGACCCCATTGAATACTTTGCCCTATATTAGTGATGGTGATTTTTTTTTTCAATGTATTTATGAGCTCTCCTATTTTCTCTTGTCATATTTCTCATATTTTGTCTTGTTCAGCACCAAGCCAGGCCTTAGAGCATTTAGGTGCTGACATCTGGCTCTGGAGGACTTGAGAAAAGCCAAGACCCTCAGGTGACCATGGCCATGGGCAGACAGTGCATTTTTCTTAGGAAAAAATAGACTTTTTATCATCAAATTGAGTGCTAAAGAGAAACTGGAAGCCCTTTCAGACCCTTTTCTGCTCCTTGCCTTCCTCCCCAGTTTCCATGGCAGACAAACACTGGTGATCTGTGGGTTCAGAGGTACCAGGTGGCTTTTAAGATGCAGCAGTTGACCCATCTTGCCCATCACACTTTTAAGCAGAACCTGTGTCTGACCAACCTCAGGACCCCTCTGTGGGGTCTCCTGAGTCTCTGCTTGGCCCTGAGTACTTGGCAGTACATTTTCTTCCTCTCGCCCTTTCCTCTTTCCTTTTTCCTCTTTTCTCTTTTCTCTTTTTTCTTTTTTCTTCTTTCTTTTTTCTTTTTTTTTCTTTCCTCTTTCTTCTTTCTTCTTTCCTCTTTCCTTTTTCATCTTTTCTCTTTTCTCTTTCATCTTTTCTCTTTTCTTTTTTATTTTCTTTTCTCTTTTCTTTTTTCTTTTCTTCTTTCTTCTTTCTTTTTTCTCTTTTCCTTTTTCTTCTTTCTTCTTTCTTCTTCTTTTTTCTTTTCTCTTTTACTTTTTCTCATTTCTTTTTTCTCTTTTCTCTTTTCTTTTTCCTTCTTTTTTCTTTCTTCTTTTTTCTGTTTTCTTTTTTCTCTTTTCTTTTTTATTCTCCTTTCTCTTTTCTTTTCTCTTTTCTCTTTCCTCTTTTCTTATTTCTTCTTTCTTTTATCTTTTTTTCTTTTTTCTTTCCTCTTTCCTCTTTCCTCTTTCCTCTTTCTTCTTTTCTTTTTTCTTCTTTCTTTTTTGTCTTTTCTCTTTTCTTTTTTCTTCTTTCCTCTTTTCTCTTTCCTTTTGGCTGCAAGGCCACCCAAAGGGCTGTGTGGCCCCCTTGGCAGTGTCCTCAGACTGACTTAGAGGGAATTTTGGAGATTTTTCTGCTCCTTTCCCTGCTGTTGCTGTTGCTCTATGCTCAGGAAAAAAAAAAAAAGCCTCTCCTGGATGAGAGGGGTCCTAGGTGTGATCAGGAGGGGCAGAGCAGTGGGAAGAACTCCTTTTCCCCCTTGTCTGAGTAGGGTTTCTGTAGGAATTTTGCTCTGGAATGAGCTCCAGCAGGAAGCCAGGTTTTTCCCAGGGATTTTCAGTCTGTGTGGTTCACAAATTCCCTCCCATCAGCAGCTCTGGGCAGGCTCATCGTGGACATTGCCCATGCAGAAGGGTCCATTTAGTGCCCTGTTCCTCTCAGTTCAGAAGGAAACCAATGCATGGAGCAGATTCCAGAATATGGGATTCCATTTTACTCTGCAAGAACCCCCAAATCTGGCTGAGATCAGTGAATTTATTTGCACGTTTCAGGACCTGCTCTGCTTGATGCAGACTCAAGGGAGGTGCTGGTGGGCTGGACACAAAAATGAGATGAAATGGAGACATTCCAACCAGGATAACCACATCCCAGAATGATGCTGGTGCCTTGTGTCCTATGTAGGCTCCCACCTCCTGCAGCTGAGATGAATTCTGCCCAGCTGAACATTTAAGTTGGGCCCAGGGGTGAAGGTGTGATGAGGAATCTGATCATTGCTGCTAAAATCAGTGATGTCAGCTCCAGCCCCAAAATCCTGGGGCTCCTCCTGACATCTTTCAGCTCCTCCCTGCACCTGCAGACTGCAGGAGAGCTCACGCCCTGCATGGCAATAAAACTAAAGGTTTGGGCCTTTCGTGTCAAACATCCAGCTATATCTATCTATACCTATATCTATATATCTATATCTATAATCTATATCTATACCTATATCTCTATCTCTATCATCTCTATCTATATCTATACATCATCGATATCATCTATATCTATACCTATATCTATATCATCTATATCATCTATATCATCTATATCTATACCTGTACCTATATCTATATATATATCATCTGTATCATCTATATCTATATATCTATCTGTATCTATCTAAATATATATATATATAATATATATATATAGATATGTATAGATATATATAAACATATATAACCCAGAATGGGGATTTTTTTTTTAATTATAGCCTCTGTGCTGATGTCTTGGTGTCAATGTCAGGCAGGAGGCAGAAGGCTGCCAAAGACAACTTGGGAATATATATGTATGTATGTATATATATATAAAAGAGGTGTAATGGTTTCAGCATGTGTTAAGGCAAGGTGACAAGGACTAGGTAAGGGTCCTATGGGCAGGCAGGTCCTGGGGGTGTGCTGGTTGGGCTGTGGTGCAAATCTGGCTGGGTACAAAGTGCAGAACACACTGCCCAAACCCCATCTAAGCAAAATGTTAGCACTGGTGTTTAAGCAAGAGTTGAGAGAGTGATATTTAGAGCCAGATGTTTATTTCTGATATTTATTCATGATATTTTTTTCTTAAATACCTGCACTAGAGGTTTGTTTGGCTTGTTTGTTGAAAAGGAAAAAAAAAAAAAAAAAAAAGAAGCAGCAGCTATGAAATAAATAGCTTCTGCTTCACTTTTTATTGCAATGAAAAGTGAAACTCAGACCACAGCTGTACAGGCAAGGAGAGGCACCATGACATGACCACAGAGGTCACAGGTATCTTGGGATGGAGAGGGGAGAAAATTCCCCTATACCACACCTGGATGGGAAGGCAGAAGGTCCCTATGGCACTTAGTGTGGGAGCAGAGGGGTCACCTGGGGTGACAACACCCATGGCCCTGGGTTTTGCTGGCTGGGTACCTGTCTCCCAACCTTTTTTATCTGTGGGGTTGCAGACACAGGATCTTAGGGAATGATAGAGACATAAAATCCCAGGATGAGGTGGGAAGGGAGCTCCAGGATGCCCTGGTCCAACCCTTCTCATCTTATTGTTTCTAGGAGATGTCCCAGCACCCCCTGGAGCTGAGACTTCCAACTTTCCCAAGTGGGGGAATCCGCCCCTTCCCCTGGGAGACCATTCCAAGGTCTGACTGTCCTCATGGGGAAAAATTTCCCTCTTGTGTTCCAATGGAATCTCCCCAGGAGCACCTTGTGCCCATTGCCCCTCGTCTTGTCCATGGGACTCCTTGGACACAGGGAGTCTCCAGCTGCTTTGGAGCTGCCCTGGAAGTCCTGACCATGGGCAGAAGGGCTCCCCTCAGCCTTCTCTTCTCCAGGAGGAACAGACACAGTTTCTCAGCCTCTCCTCACATCCCAGCTGCTCCACTCCTCTGATCATCCTCGTGGCTCTTCTCTGCACCCTCTCCAGCCTCTCTCCATCCTTTATGTACAGCAGGGACCAAAACTGAACACAATATATTGTCTCCATCCTTTATAGAGAATTATTAATTTCATATGAATTATTTTTTAAAAATGGATGCTACAGTCTTGTTTGTTCTCACTTCAAATCCTTCTGCATCTCTGGGAAAAGGAGAGGCCACACACAGATGACTTCTGAAAATGGGGCTTGAAAGGGAAGAAGGATCATGGCTTGTAGATGGTCACTTGCTCTGCTTTCTCATGCAGAATGGGTTGTTCAGGAGGTATTTTAAGGTACCAGAGCTCTAAATTTCTTTCTCAATGACCTTATTTTTTCCCCACAGATTAGAGACCCTCTCCAGCCTCTCCCCATCCTTTTTGTACATGGAGCAGTCTGTCACAAAGGTGCCATAGGTTGTAGGACAAGATCTATCATTTCAAGCTGAGCCCAAACTTGTGTATTTGAAGCATCCCACTCTCCCTTGCCAGGCTGACATCTTAAAACTTCATGGTTAGATTGTACATCGAGGTTTTACTTCAGCTCCCTCCCAAAATAGCACCCTTGAGGAAAAAAACAAACAAAAAAAAACCCCAAACAGATCCATATTGTGAATCCAAATATTGTGCTGGGGAGTTCAGATGCTGATTCTGTGCCAGCAGAGCACTGTGCTGCCTGGAACACCTTGGGCTCTCCCTGAGAGCCTGCACCATCCTCTGGGTTTTCTGCACCACATTCCCCTCCCTCTCCCTGGGGTTCCCAGGTGCAGTGAGCTTGGGAAGGTATTGCCCTTCCAGGTGGATTAGGGATATGGGATGAGCAGCTCTCCCGCCCTAAAAAACCAGAGCAGCATGGTGATGGGGGCCCATTTGTCCCTGCTCAGTGGCAACTCATACAGGGAAGTGCTGATGGTCTGGAAGGAAGGCAAGGAACTGGTGATCAGGGCATCAGCTGGAAAGGCAGAAAATATCCTCCTCCTGCTTCAGCTGGAAAGGTAGAAAATTTCCTCCTTCTGCTTCATTTGGAAAGGTAGAAAATATCCTCCTTCTGCTTCAGCTGGAAAGGCAGAAAATATCCTCCTTCTACTTCAGCTGGAAAGGTAGAAAATATCCTTCTACTGCTCTAAGGGCAGGGATGGAGTCCTGAGCACTAAGGGAGGCACCAAAGGGCTTGTAAGGATGCAAGGATGCTCACATTGCCTCCTTGTCGTGGGGATATTCACAATATATCTCACAATATATAACTCCAGGTCTCTCCAGGTTTGATGAGAAACAGGCACCCCAAATTTTGCACTGCAACTTTGAGGCCATCTCCAGTTACAGGAAGTCTGGGCACATCCATATGCAGATGTCTGCAATTTGTTTCATTTCAGCAGTCAACAGGACTGCTTGGAGGTTGGGAAATCTGTTCCTAGGGAAGGAGGGTTCCTCCTCCAGATGCACATCTCCAGCAGATAAACGACAGAGGAGTTCCCAAGGAAAAGCCTCAGATCTTGGCATTTGCTGCTGCTGGAGTCACAGAGGACTGGGGAGTCAAGAAGGCACAAAGACACAGGGGAAAATGTACTGAGCTTTCTAACATCATAAATTATATATTAAAAAAAATATTTAAAAGGAAAAAAAAGGAGGAAAAAAATCCTGGAATACTCCCAATTATTTATTAACCCATCTCTACTGACTCTCATTGCTGCAGAGTTTCTGGAACTGTTTTATTATTGTTAGTTTTTGAAATTAATAAGTATCAAGGCTGTAGCATCCAATTCACCCAGGCTGAGGGGGAAGCCACTGCCCAAGTGGTTTTTGGAGTGATGGAGCAGGCAGACAGTGCAGGTACAGGGAGGAGGTGGCAGCCACTGGCCTGAACACTGATCTTGGTACCCAGGGAGGATAAATCTTCCCAAAATGTTCAAATCAAAGACAGTCCACCTGCCCCTGGGGACTGCTGCTTTAACCAATAAAATAACAAATAAAAAAATAGCAAATATATATAGCAAATAACAAATAAAAAAGGTTTACATCTCTCTCCTTCTTTTTCTCTCCCTCCCTTTCCTGCCTCCCTCCCCTTTCCCTTGCCCACCCTTCCCATCCCAGTAGGTAAGGAGAGCAGCTTGGGAGAGGCTGAGCTGCAGCCCAGCTCTGACCCTTCAGCCATGGACAGCAGCTACCTCAGTGTGAAGGAACCTGGGGTGAAAGTGCCCCAGGACAGGGCCAGCACTGACCTCCCCAGCCCTATGGATAAGGCTGACACGGAGAGCAACAAGGGCAAGAAGAGGAGGAACCGCACCACCTTCACCAGTTACCAACTGGAGGAGCTGGAGAAGGTCTTCCAGAAGACCCACTACCCAGATGTCTATGCCAGGGAGCAGCTGGCCATGAGGACAGACCTCACTGAGGCTCGTGTGCAGGTAAAGGGGGATGCTCTGGGGCTGGGGGAGCTGCAAACACAGCCCCTGCTCTCTAAGGGGGGGAGAAATCAGTCCTACAGATTTCTTGTTGTGCCCCACCACAGCCCTACCCAGAGTCTATAGAGTTACAGAATTATTTGGGTTGGAAGGGACCTCAGAGCTCACCAAGTCCAACCCTTGATCCACTCCCCCCGTGGTTCCCAGCCCATGGCACTGAGTGCCACATCCAGGCTCTTTTGAAATATCTCCAGGGATGGAGAATCCACCCCTTCCCTGGGCAGCCCATTCCAATGGCTGATCACCCTCTCCAGAAAGAAATTCTTTCTAATGTCCAACCTAAACCTCCCCTGGCACAACTTGAGACCTCTTGTGCCCTCTTGTCTTAATGATGTAGAAGAGCCTGACCCCCCCTGGCTCCAACCTCCTTTCAGGGAGTTGTAGGGAGTGATGAGCTCTCCCTGAGCCTCCTCCAGACCAAACCAGCTGAGGGCTGGCACACCTCTGCAGGACACTCAGACAGAAGGACACAACAGAAAGGTACCTCCATCCCTGACCCCAGCATCAGAACTGATGTCCTGAGCTGCAGGGCTCACAGGCAGGGCAGCCTCACTCACCCTAAACAAAAGCACCATCTTCAGGAGGCTGATCAGAGGACAGAGGTTCAGGAAGGCTAAATAGGAGGAAGCCTTCTCACAGCTCTTTCTGGCCAGATGGGGACGTAGAAGTGAGCAGGATATTCAGTAGCAGAGAGGTGATACAGGAGGGGCAGCTCTTGCTGCCTGCTTTAAGCAGACGCTGCTTTCAGCATGAAACCTGCTCATCTGGAGGAAAAAACAAACAAAAAAAGGTGCTCCCACCACCCTGAGAGAAGCAGGAGAGTCAAACAAAATGCTGCAGCCTCCCCATCTCCACCTCCACAAGGTCCCAGCTCCCAGGAACCAACCTGGGGGGTCCAGCAGAGCCAAACTCCAGACTGAAGGAGTGAATGATCCTCTGGATCCTGCTTTTCCCACTGAGCCCAGGTTAAACTGAAGGCCTGGCAGAGGGCAGAGCATTTGGAAATAGGAGCAGCACAGCTTGGAGCAGACATCCATGACTCCAGCAAAGGTCTCATAGAAGCTTGGGCTCTCCTTTTCCAGCCCAGCTGACCCTGTGCCTTCCCTCTGAAAGTGTTTATCAGCTCACCACCCCCAGAACCTCCATCAGCATGGAGCTCAGCTGATGTTTGGAGGCATCTGATTGTCCTTTGACACTGGGAAGACTCCCAGCTCCTGGACAGCCTTGGCTTGCCCTCTGCTCTGACCCTTCCCTGTGCAGCCAGGCCAGCATCATTCCAGTTTCCTCCCTGCTTTTACTTCCAGCTCCAAGGAGCTGTAGGGTTTTTCTTGCCCGTTTTGCCTAAATTGGTTGGCAGGGCTTGGTGTGTTCTCCTTACCCACAGCTGTTTCTCTTCAGGCTCTGTGTCAGCAGAAAGCATCCCAGTACCCACCAGTCCCACCCCTACCCTGCTGGGCACTGGGGGAGGCACCACTCCAAACTCTCTATTCCTGCTGGATAGAGCCCTGGGATTCCCCCAGGGCATCACAAGAGCTGATGGGGTCTCCAGGAGCAGCATGGGTTATGGGGCTGCACAGTGAAATTCCTGGAATCCAGGAATTCCATGAAAATGGAAGATGCTGGAGGCTGGTGAGCTCCTGGGCTGGCCTCTGAGCCAGGGTGGGCAGGCAGCTCACCCCATCCAGCAGAGCCAGGGCAGGCCAGGCAGATGATAGCCACAAATTCACCATCCATGATCTCAGGGTCTTTTTTTCCCTCTTTTCCACTGGATAGCAGTGAGGCTGTGGGCACAAACACCTCCCCAGGCAGCCTGGGGAGTGAGAACCAGGATGGATCCCCACGAGTGCTGGTTGGGCAGGCACTGGGGGGGTTCCCTGAGTTCCCAGGAGAGGTTGCTGGCTAGGGAGTTGCTCAGCCTTGGCACAGTGGTCACAACCCCCCCAGAGGCACTGGGATGCAGGCTGGGGTGGCACAAGGATGTGTTTCCCATCAGGGAGGCTTTTGGGGCTAGGTAAGGACTTTGTGAATCAGGCCAGCTCTTGTCTCCAGCCCTGGGTTGTGTTTGAGCTTGTTTAGGCTTTGCTTTGGCCTCCTCCCACCCCTCCTGGGCAGTTCTGCTCTGCAGGGACCTCCCCATGCCAGTGCTGCAGCACCCAGGGCCATCAGCTCCCAGCCAAGGAGCAGGCACAGGCATGGGGCAGCAGCCCAGGAGGCTGATGGAGGGAAAAGCACCTCCTGCAAGGGCCCAACCAGGGCCAAGGCAGAGTGTGAAAAGCACAGATAAAGCCACGAGCCTCTTACTTCTTTCCTCCTGCAAGCCAAATTACCACTGTGGACTCAGACACCTTCCACCAAGCTGGCAGGGGCTCTGGGCACAGCCCTGCTGAGCCTCTTCCAAGGAAGGTACAGTCCTCTAAGGGATGGGAAGTGTCCTGGGATGATTCCCTGGAGGCCAACTTCAGCTGCCTGCAAAGCTGGAGAGAGCACAACGGAGTGGCAGGAAGGTGAGGTGTGGGTTGTGATGCTCCCTCCCATGGCTGAGCCAGCTTTTGGCTGGAGGTCATTCATCCCTCCCTCCCTCCCTCCCTCCCTCCCTCTCTCCCTCCCTCCCTCCCTCCCTCCCTCCCTCCCTCCCTCCCTCCCTCCATCCCTCCATCCATCCCTCCATCCCTCCATCCATCCCTCCATCCCTCCCTCCATCCCTCCATCCCTCCATCCCTCCATCCATCCCTCCATCCCTCCATCCCTCCATCCATCCCTCCCTCCCTCCATCCATCCCTCCATCCCTCCCTCCATCCATCCATCCCTCATTCATCCCTCATCCATCCATCCATCTCCCCATCCATCCATCTATCCCCCCATCCCTCCATCCATCCCCAATCCATCCATCCCTCCATCCCTCCATCCCTCCCTCCATCCCTCCATCCCTCCATCCATCCCCCATCCATCTATCCATCCCCCATCCATCCATCCATCCATCCATCCCCCATCCATCTATCCATCCCCCATCCATCCATCCATCCCCCATCCATCCATCCATCCTGCTTCACTTCTCTGCTTGCCTTGGTTCCTTGGTTTCTGGCCATCAGTGCCCACCACCACCCAAGTTAATTCCCCCCTGTGATGCCAGGCATCCTTTTCCCTCCCTGCCCCCCTTGAGCTTGTTTCCAGACAATATTAAACCCCTGCACATCCTGTTTTTCCAAAGGCAAGCCCTGTGCAGAGGCAGAGCCACCAGCCAGGCTGCCAGAGCTCAGAAACCAACTTGAAAGGCTGCACGGTGGGCACTGTTCACTTGTGGGTCCTACACAGTTGCACATCCCAGTCCTTTCTCCTCTTCTTCCAAAGCTGGGGCACTAAAGAGACAGAATAAACACAATGTGTGTAATGAAATTGGGCTCCCCAAGCAGCCCTGGCTGCTCATCTCTCCTGGGCTGTCAGCATCCCTGCCCCCTGACCTGTCCTGCTGCAGAAGAGAGAGATGGGGCTGGGAGTGGCTTGGACAGGGAATAAAACCTCCCTGCAGCCCCCTCAGAGCCAGCTGATGGCTGCTGGGGA
>NC_092427.1:625000-640000 GCF_036169615.1 Heliangelus exortis
GGACATCCTCCCAGGAAGCAGAAACTTAGAGTCTAGGGAAAAAGAAAGTTTTGGGTTTTTTTTCTGTCAACTCCACTGCCCACAGCAGAGCAGCAAAACCTCTAAAATGGTGCCATCCCTGGCAGTGTCTCAGGTCAGGCTGGATGGGGCTGGGAGCACCCTGGGCTTCAACACTGCCAGGGATGGGGCATCCATCCCTGATGGGCAGGGAGGGGGCCAGGTGGGCTTTAAGGTCCCTTTCCATCTAAACCACTGGGTGAGTCTGTGGCTCTGTGATCTGTATTTTACATTCCAGTATATCCTCCACTTGAAGTATTTGGATTCCCAGCCTATAATCTCACATCTCCTACCAAAACATCAAGCTGAACCGTGTCAAGTTACTTTTAAATCTTCCTGAGAGAGAGCTGAGAGTCCATTGGCAGCCTTTCCTCCCTCCCTCCCTCCCTCCCTCCCTCCCTCCCTCCATCCCTCCCTCCCTCTCTCCCTCCCCCTGGCCATGACGTGGGGCTCTGGGTAGCCATGGGGTCAGACCCCAAAAAAAAGCAATGCTGAAGGGAGGCAGGGCAGATGCTGGGGCTGCTGGGCCACTGGCTGAAGGCCAAGCCCTGCCACACACCCAATATTGGCCCCTGGTCACAGTTATTAAACATCCAACATCCCCGTGTGGAGCCATGGCAGAAATGATATAAAATTTCATATACCTACTGTGGTGTATAAACAGGCTAAATCCCTATACATTTTAAACCTTCAGCAGTCTAAAGGTTAAAGCCTGTCAGCTGGATCTCCCAGATTTCCAGGATGGAATGGAGAAGTCAGGCCAACTCCTCATTGTACACCAGTGATCAAACATCTCCTCATTACACTTCAATATTGTTGCCTCTAAAGGTCACCAATGCTGAACATAATCACACAAAATCAAAACTGCAAACTTTATATATCATAGAGGTAGTAAATAGCTCGGAGGTTTATTTTCTGGTGCCTGAACAACATTCTGAGCCCATTTATAAACTCCTGGGTGCTGTGGCCTGAACCAAGCACATTTGCAGTGACTAACTAAAGCTTCAATTAAATCAATTTCCTGTAAAAAATATTCAAAATAATTTATTAGGTCAGTACCAACTGGTCTAATCAAGCAGTTGTTCCCCAGTAACTGTAATTTGCATAATTAAAAAAAAAATTGATTATTAAAAAAAAAAAACACGGATTTTTAAGAAAACAATTTCCAGGTCAGACTCTTTGAAATGCTTTGTCCTTGATGTAAAGAGGACTCTGGAGTTTATTGGGAGGCTCCTAGGCTGTGCTACAAATCCTGTATCACTCCATGATTTTCCTAGTCACTGCTTTTCCTCACCATTCCTTCCTGGGTCAGCTCAGGAGCCAGGGACAGCAGAGCCCCAGCACACATCCCACCTGGAAAACTCTGTCCTGCTGCCTTCAGAGGAGCTGAAGGGTGGGAAATTTAGATCTGGGATGGATGCTTTTCCACACTAAGGTCAGGCAAGAGAGGAAAAGGGAGATGGCTCGGTACAAAGGGCCATTTTGGACTCGTGGAGGAAACTGAGAATTTTGCAGCAGCCAAATTTAGTTGCCAGCCAGTTGTCAAATGCAGCCCAGGGCACATGTGGAAAAGGAGAAAATATAAACCCAAAATATTTCAGCTATCAGATGGATGCACTTTTCAGAGGGCTGTTCAGCCAACCTGAAAAAAAAAGATCTTTTTTTCCTTGAGAAAAAAAACCACAAAACCAAACAAATCCCAAAACAACCAGGAATTTTCATGCCAGCCCAGGGGGAAATGATTTTATGGCAGTTTTCAGCTCGGCCTCTGTACCCCTGGCCAGAAGGTTCTGTCCTGGCTCAGGGATGTGCTGACACAGCCCTGTCACACAGGTCTTCCCACTGCTTTCCCAGCTCTGGGGCAGGAGGGGTGAGAGCATCCCTCTGGGGACAGCCCTCAGGGACCCTCCTCTGGGCTCAGCCCTCTGCCCTGCAAAAATCCCCTGAGAACGTGGCTCAGTCACCCAGTGAGGCATGAGGGCTGTGGCCACATGGCTTAAGCTCCTGGAGATAACTCTCAGGTGTGTTTGTTAAAAGCTGACCCTCAGCAGCTCATTTTAATTGAGGTGCAATGTCTGACTGGCTGGTTTCTCCACCTGCAGGGTTTGCTTCCCCTCTGCCTGGAGGATGCTGCCTGGTAAGTAAGTGTAAGAGCTGGGACCTGACTGCCCCCTGCTAGATTGCTGCTTTGGCAAAGTGAAGGCTCAAAGGAGATGAAAATCCCCGTTAATAAGATTATCACCACACATTCTGGTAACTAAAGCCGTGCCACCAGCCTGTCCTTTGCTCCTGACCACCCTGCTCCCTTGCCAGGCCCCACTCCTGGCCACCACAACTTGTTGAACACCTCAGGTGTGCTCACTCCCCTTACCCCATGTCCCAGCAAGCCAGGTGAGCAGCTGCGGACTTTAAATGAGCACTGACCACCCCAGAAAAGCACTTCTGTGTGTGGCAGGGTGGGCTTTAAACCTCAAGCCCTGCCTCCCTGCAGGGACAGGAACAGGAACCCTTCACCTCTGAGCAGTTGTCCAGCCTTTTAGAAGAACCCTTCACCTCTGAATATTTACCCCAGCCCTCTAGCAGGGCTTGGGCTCACACTCACCTTCCCATACAGCCCTGGCTCTGCTGGAGCCTCCTCCTCCTCCCCATTCCTGCTGCAGCAGCAGGAGCCAGAGGAAGCCCAGAGGATCCCTGCTTGGCGTGAGCTGGAAAGCACGACCCAAAAGTCACTTGGAAAGAGCAGAACAGGTCCCCCAGCAGCACAGCACAGAAATGTGATGCCTTTGTAGAGCACAAAGCGGCGGAGGAGGGCAGAGAACACCTGAGATGAGCCAGAGGTGTGCCAGGACCCCCCCTGCCGCCCCCAGCCCCCAGGCCGGGGTGAGGGGCTGCCCCGTGGGTCGGATGCTGGGCACCCCAGGCAGCCACACCGGCTGGGCCGGCACCAGGAGCGGTACCGGCGGGGCCAGGACCTTTGTTTTCCCCGCATTGTCCCCGTCCCTATTCAGCGGCTCAACAAAGGTGCCTGCAGAGCGCTGATAGGGGAGGCGGTCGGTGCCTGCGTCTGTGCGGGTGAAAAGGTTTTGTGTCTGCTGCGCGGAAGTCAAACACAATGCGACAACAGTTGGGTAAATGAAGACGAGGTTCCTTGTTCTCTGCCAGACAGGGACAGGGACCTCGGGCAGGAAAGCCCCTGCCTGGAGCCAGCGAGAGCAGGGGGAGCGGGATGTCCCCCGGGGCAGCCTCTGGCTGCTGCTGGATCCACGCCCCAGCCACTGCTTGGGTGCAAATCACCCCAGAGCATCTCTGCCAGGCACCCCTGGAGCATCCCACCCCGCTGCATCCCACCCCGCTGCATCCCACCCACTCCCCACGCCGCAGGAGCCACCCCGGCCCCTGATGGCTCTGGGGCCAGGGCTGCGGGGCAGGGCAGGGCAGCTCGGGCGGGAGGGGATGCTGAGGGATAAATGGCTTCATTCAGAGCAGAGCTGGAAAGCACCACATCGATCCCGAGGTTTCAAACAGCTTTTCAAGAGCAGGGCACAGCGGCGTCCCGCCGAGTTCAGAGATGTTCTTGTCAGGGCTGAAACTCAGCCCCTTGGCCAGCCCAGCACTCGGGACCTGCCAGATACACACACACACACACACACACACACACACACACACAGACACACACACACAGACACACACACACAGACAGACAGACACACACACACACATAGATACACACACATACACACACACATAGATACACACACACACAGACACACAGACACAGACAGACAGACAGACAGACACACACACACATAGATACACACACACACAGACACACAGACACAGACAGACAGACAGACAGACAGACACACACACACATAGATACACACACACACAGACACACAGACACAGACAGACAGACAGACACACACACACACACATAGATACACACACAGCACACGCTCCACACATACACACACCCCCTTCTGCTGCCTCCCTCCTCCTCTCCCCCATGGAATCTTCCCCATATAATTGATCTTTTCAGGAAAAGAGAAGAACGGACTGGGGGCCCCATCCTCTTGCAGGGGGAGTCAATGGGAATTTGGCTGGGGACTCTCCCGGGAGCAGCCTGAGCCTCCCGTTCCCTCCAGGGAAGCAGCTCGGGGCCCCAGGAGCAGGTTTCACGTGGTGCATGGACACGGTGGGTGCTGAAGGCATGGAACCTGTCCCTGGACAGCGTGCACGGCCCTGTGCACAGCGTGGGCACCAGAGCCATCCCATGGCAGGCTTCCCCCGGAGCAGGACACCCAGTGGGATGCTGAGCACAGGGATGCCCTGATACACACCAAGCAGGTCAGGCCCTCAGGGAATTCAAGCCTAGAAACAAACCCAGATTCCTTCTGCTCCTTCCTGAAGGTTTGTTGGCAGCACACAGCCCAGCCAGTGTCACCACACACTTCTCATCTTCTCCACCAAAACTGTCTGCAGAAATTGGGGTAAAGTCTCACCAGGGTTGTCAAAGGTTTCCCCATGGCTCTGTGCTCTCCCATGGTGGGGGTAGAAACCCCCCTCATCTCCCCAAGACCACCACCCCACGGGTTCTCATCAGGTGATGTGCACTTCAACACTGCCACAAACCCAGGCTGAAAACCAGGCAATTCCACCCATGTTCCTATTGAAAGCAAGGAGGTGGCTGGGAGAGTAAAAGGGATTCCCATCTGTGCCAAGGGATGCAGAGACAGATCCCACACTTCTCGGGAGAACTCTACAAGAGTTACACTGATCAATACACAGACATGTCAGAGCTGGTGCCATACAGATCAGAGCTTTGCACAACCCCGTTTTGCTGCTTTTTACCTTGACAAAGGAACCAGGTTTAGATGAATAAATCTGTAACTAGACCACACACGATTATTAGGCTTAATACCAATTGTCCCTCATTAATGTTTCAGAGGAGCGATTAGCATTTTGAGGCAAACAAGGTGTACTTAGTTAGTGAGACATGACCCAGCTGTCATTAAATTATATCTATGATTAATGATCTTCAGAGGCAGAGAGCTTAAAGCCTGGGCCCTGGTGAAGGAAGGGGGAGAGAGGGGGAGGGAGGGATGTGGGATGGCTGCTGGACCTGTGGCTGGAAACACCACCCAGACAGCTCACACGAGTTACAACAAAAAAGGGGTTTGAGGACATTTCCTGCAAGCAAAGAGCATGGGGAGAGTCCTGCAGCATCCCTGGGTGCTGCTCCTGCTGCAAACAGAGCCCCAGGCACTTTTACACCCAAGGCACCTCGAGGCACATGTCTGGGTCTGCTCCAGAGCTGGTCCCAGCAGTATTCACAATGGGATCATCCCCAGCTATCCAAGATCAAACCCAAGTTTTCACACTTTTAATATTTTTATACTCTTTTTATATGTTCTGTTTTTTTCAGAGAGGCCAGCTGAGGAGCTGAGCACTGCTGTGGGGACCTGGGCTATCACACTGCACCATCCCAAACAGAAACCAGAGTGCATCAGCCCAGGTTCTGATAACAACACTGGAACTGTTTGAGAAGCACCCAGCACCTCCTCTGCCTCTGCCAACCTCTGGGATGGGGAGAGATAATGGGGACAGGGAGGGGACGGGAAACATTTGTCATGACAAATGTTAAAATATTCAGAGAGGGGGGGGGAGAAAAGTCATTTTTGCTGCCAAATTTTAATTTAATTAGGGATTGTTTGGGTTTTGTTCTTTTTAATGTGGTTTGTTTCTAACTGCTCATTGAGCAGCACCATTGCCACGGCAACGGGCAGCAAATGCCCTTTGCAAGCTGTGCAGAGAGCACCCTGACATCCCCAGGCCTTGGGCCCTCACCTGCCGAGGGGAGATTTGTGAAAAGAGAACATTACCAAGTCTCAGAATAAATTAGGATTGGGGCTGTCCTCCTCTCCCCACAGCTGAGCTGGAAGGGGAGGAAGACAGGGAAAGGCAGAAGTGAACTTCAGGTGACTCAGCCAAACCAAAGCTTCCACCAGCAGCTCTGTTCCCAGCACCAGCTCCTCCTGCTGCACACACCAAAGAGAAACCTTGGAGAAAGCCTGGAGAAACCTGGCTGCCCCCCTGTCCTGTAACAGCATCACCAGTGGGACACATCCAGGAGCAGTGGGCAGGGCACAGGTCATCTCCTCCTCTGGAGGAGGAAGAGCCCATAGTAAGTCACAAAAGACAGAACAAGAGATGAAGGTCGCTCCCTTACACAGGGAAATAAATCACACTGTGCCATCAGCTGGGTTTCTGCAGCCACTCATAAAGCAGAACACTGCTGAGTGATTTACTGGCAGGTGATGGGCACAAAACACTCAGGCTCCAAGGCACCGCGGGTCCCAGGGTGCCCACCCCAGGCTGACCCCTGCCCACCACCCCTGCCCTGCCCCAGCTCCCTGCTCCTCTGCCCCTGCCCGGGAGGTGACAGCTCTCTGCCGAGCCACACTCACCCTGCTGATCAGATTTTGACACTTTTTATGGCACCCTCATCACCTCTTGCTCAAAACACGGAAGATGCTGCAGTGGAAAAACATCTGGTGAGGGCCCTGCCAGGGAAAAACAGAGAGAAATTTTACATCCATTAGACACTCTCAGAATAAAGTCAAGGTGCCTTTTTTTCCTCCTCAAAGAGAGGGTACAGGCATATTTCTGCTTCACCAAATAAATACTGAGTGTTTTGTGGGGCAGCAGGTTGGCAGGGGATGCACAAAACAAACCCTGCCTCCAGACAAGCAGGCCTGGGCCACGTGCTCCTCCACAGAAGGGGATGCTGAGCAAAACCAACAAGTGTTAAAATAACAGGGCAGAGCTGGCAGAGAGGTTGTGTTGCTGAGAGGGTGGAAGCAGCCTCGAGAGTATAATAGGTTTTAAATTGGAGACCTCTACTTAAAACCCACAGGAAATAAGAAGGGTCAAAAAGGCAAAAATTGCACAACTGTTATATTACTTTAAAAGACAATCTAATTTCTCCTCCAGAAATTGCTGCGGGTTTTCTTTTTGGGTTTTTTTTTGTTTTTTTGGAAGATGTCTTTGACAAAGGATGTCATAATTCAGGTCTGTCTCTGAATGAGAGGGTGGCCAAGGGCTCCCAGTTTTATTCAGCTGAATTGTTTCCATGAGCACACAGCAGAGCTCTGGCATTTCACAGACCTGGAGGAGAGGGAACTGGGAAACACAAATTGTGTTGGGAGGGACCTGCTGGAGGCTGGTGCTGGGGTCCCTGAGGAAGGACAAAGAGCCAGGGCACGAGTGTGGGTGGCAGAGGAGCTTCAGCTCCACCACTGGGTGGGCAGAGTGGGCACCAGGGTGATGCAGCAAAATTCCTAATTCATGGGCTGAGCCCACGCTCTACCACTGCAAACCCATCTGGCAGAACTGGTGACACTAAGGGTGGAAAAAGGAAAATGTGTCCTTTTGCTGAGTCACAGCCTTCCCAGCCCAGGCTGGGGTTTCCTCCTGGGTTTCTGCAGCACCCTGGAAATACCAGGCTGGTGATGGAGAGAGGAAGAGGAAGGTCCCTGTGCAAACACTTCTGCTTTCTGCTGCTGCCCTGGCACCAGGGGAGGCTGAGGAGCTGGGACAGGCTGGTGGGGGAAGCCCAGGGGTGGGGATGGCCACAGAGCAGAGCTGCCAGCACCAGGGGCTGGGTGCCCATGCTGGGATGTGACCTTTGCTGCAGGGAGGTGTTTGGCCACCCCCTTTCAACCCGTGACTTCCAACCACCCCCATCCTGCACCTGACCCAGCCACAGCTCAACCCCAACCCCATCCAAACCCAACTCAACCCCAACCACAACCCCAACCCCAACCCCATCCAAACCCAACTCAACCCCACACAACCTCAACTCCAACCCCATGCCTCCCTACCATCCTCATGACATGGTCTGGACTTCCAGCCTGTTTTTCCAAAAGCTGGAAAACCCTAAGAAATAGAATGGATGATATATATAAAGTTTAATTCTCCTACACACATTTTAGAAGTTTTCTCTTTTTCTGCTGTCTGTAACATTCAGCCTCTTGATCAAAATCTCTGATTCTACAAGTTTGTTGTTTGATTTGATTTGGTTTGATTTGGTTTAGTTTGTTGTTTAAAAAGTTAAGTGCTCTAAATCTTTCCTTGTATCAGGGCAACACTGCCTGAGAGGACACAGCAGTTTTCTCCAGGGCATTCTCAGACCCAGTGTAAAGCCAAAGAGATTGATTTCAATCTCTGGTGCTCCCCTCAGCTCCCCCTTCCCAGCATCAAAGAAGCAGGGCAGATTTAACAAGAGAGCTCAAGTATTACCACTCTCTCCCAGCCAACAAAAAGATGCCAGCCAGGACAGCAAAGTTTCTCTCTGCTGTGCCAAAGCATTTGCCTGTCCTCTGCAATAAAAGAAAACCTTAGTGATGCAAATTTTCTGTAGGCTGAGAAGACTTCTTTTACACTTGAAATACTATTTTGTATTTCCTTTTTTTTCCCTAGTAACTCACTAATTTGCAATCTTAGCAGGAGTGTGGCTCAATTGCATCCCATAAATATTTAACACCACTGGAAAACAATAATTTTCTAACCCAAAAAAACAGCATTACAGAAATTAAACAATTGCTAAGTGACCACTGTGCTTTTTCATGAATCCCATCTACTTTATTAAACCCAGACAAGCCAAGATAGCCTATTACAGTGCACTAAAATGTACCATCGACTGCCTGGGAGAGGCTATTATATTTTCAGCTTCCACGTAGTTCAATGGAAATTAGAGTTAAATGTGTATTTTGAATGCAATAGGTTATTACTATGAAGTTAATCATACCATTACTTTTTATTGTGGGTTGGTACAGAGCAGCTGAAAGGGACCCTGGCAGAGAGGGACAAACGAGGAGGGCTCAGGCTGCTGCCCTGACCCCAGGGTGCTGGGCCCCTGCACCCTCCTCCCAAACTCTGCTCCAGTGGTGTCACTTGTGGAATTTGCACTTGACTTTTGCAAACATTAAATGTTCTTGTCACCGAGAACTAATTAAGAAATCTGGACCACTATTGCTGAGCTAATTCTGTTCGGGTTGACTGCATGTTCAAATCTGACTCTAGATGCTCATCTAATGTATACTGTGACCAACTATTTCAGTTGGATTAAGGTAATTACCTACCTCAACACTTCTCTGATACATTTTACAGTAATGGAATCTGAAGCTTTTATTATGCTTCTCCATCTTCCCTTCAGGGGACTGGGAGGGTGAAGCTGTGCTTGAGGAAGGACGAGCCCAAGCCCCATCACCAGCCCCCCGGACCCTCAGCCCTCAGTTCCTCACTTGGGGTGGGAGCCAACCAAGTGCTCCCGGGTCCTGTAAGGCATCTGTAAGGCTTCTGTAAGGCATCTGTAAGGCCTCTGACACACAAGAAGCCACAAGGAGAAGTCCCAGGCCCCGGGGCAGAGCTGGGACCTTCCACACAACCCATTTACCACGATCACATCCCATGCCCCCAGCCCCACGACTGCTCCCCGTGTCAGTCCCTGTGGCTGGAGACAGGAAACAGGGAGACAGGTTTCCCACTGCCCCAAAACACAGGCAGGGGCCAGGAACTGCTGGAAAAAATCTCCCAACTAAAGCAAACCAGCCACTGTTTCAGAGGGCAGCAGTGAGGGAACACAGACGTGGTCTGTGGGACACTGGCATGTCCCCTGCATCAGACCCCCCTCTGGAGGAGAAGTCACCACAGCTTCACCCCTGCCTTGGCCACAGGGGCAGGGGGAGGTCCCTCCCTCCCAAAAGGTGGGTGATGGGGGGGCAGATCATGAGCCTGGCAGAGGGGAAGGGTCCCTGACCCCAAACCAGGTGTGGGGGGGTGGTGGCTGCCCATCCATCTCTGGAGGAAAGACTCAACCCAGGGAGACACAGAGGGCTCTGGGGGGCATCACCCAACCCACGTCATGGGAGGCTTTGACAAGGCAGTGTTGAAAGGGTTGGAATTTCTTCCTGAGCACACTGGACCTGGGAGGGGCAGGGACACCATGCCGTGACCTCTGGTGTTTTCCCGGCTGCAGAGGGATGGGTACCTTGGAGCCTTACTCCAGTCTGCTCCAGACCAGTACCCATGGCACAGCTCTGACTGGGCAGCAGTGGATGGGGTATGGTGTCCCTTGGCCCCTCCTGGCTTCACAGGAGATGGGGAGAGCAGCAGAGCCACTGAGGGGGTGATGGGGATGGAGTTCTGTGCTCAGGGACTTCCCACACATCATCTTTCTGTGAAATGTCTGAACTCTGCCTCTCTGTTCTGCTGAAGTTGTCTTCTTGCCTCCTGTTTGGTGGTTTGAGCTGATGTCACAGCCTCTGCACTTCCCTGTTTAGTGCCCAGCACAGAATGTTGTTCAGCAGTTTGGGAGGGGGAAGATGATGAAAGGACTGGGGCATTTCTGAAGAGACAGTACCAGATTATCCTTACTGCACGTGGTAACTGCATTACCAACCATGCTGAAGACCCTGTAGCTATTTCTAGTCATGGGAGACTGTGCCAAGAAGAAAGCTTTCTCCCAGAAGAAGGTTTAAAGATGGGGGTTGAACATCCCAGCACACATCTTGCACTCTCTCTGAGACCTCCTGTCACTTACAAAACAATCTCTGTGCTGTAATCTCCTTTTGCAGTCATTACAAACCACAACACTTCAAGAAAAAAAGGTCTAAGAGAAAATAAACTGGGACTTACTTTTCATAATGTCACAGCGAGGAGGAACAACAGAAATCTGCCAGGTTTTGTTTTCCTGAGTCTTCTGGGTCTTCATAACCAGGGCTACTGCTGGTGGGGACTCTCACACACTGGTGCTGATGTGGCTGGAGGTGTCTGGCAGAAGGGCTCCTGCTGTGGTCTGGAGGCCATGGGCTGTTCCTTCTGTCTGCATCCAACTGCCTGGGATGTCCTGGGATGAGTGGGAATGCAGGTGGAACCATTAGACAACAGATCAGCCTCCCTCCTTTTGCTTGCTGGTGCAGCCTAGGATGTAAGTTTGGAATATTTATTACAACTCACAACCCCAAGGGAGAGGAAAGCAACCCCAGGAGCTGCCCAGCCAAGGCTGCTGGGAGATGGGGGCATTGGGCAGCCCATCAATCCCTGACTGCATCCACAGCTCAGGGGCACAGCAGCACCCAGGGGCTTCACAGGATGGACTGACAGCAGCTGGTGGCTTTTCCTTCCTTCAGGGAAGGCCTGAATTGGAGATGGAGAAGGGTAGGATGGGGAATGTCTTCTGAAAGTTGCTAAAGAGAGGAAGGAAGAGCCTGAACACACAGGAAGCCTGAAACCCCAGGAAGGTGATGGGCAGATCTCTGCTGGCCTGGTGGAGGGGGACAGAAGGATGGACACAAGGTCTTTCCATGCTCCACAGCCAACAAGCTCAGTCAGATGAGCTTGGCCTTCACTCCCCACCCTCCCTGTTACCCTTTAACAAGTGCCATTTATAATGGTTCTTTCTGGGAGGTGACTCCTCTCTCTTGGGAAACTGGATTGAGCTCATTCCTCAGACAACACAAACTGGGCAATAGCTTTCAGCCCCATCCCACAAACCAGACATGAGTCAGCCAGCTAGAACTGAAAGCTCCTCTAGAGCCTGTTCCCAGCTCCCTGGAATTCCCAGTCTCTACATGGATACAGCACACAGACACAGGAGTGCCAATACCCATCAGGTTTCCCTGATCCGTTCCAGCACTGCCCCAAACGTGGGGTGCAGCAAGGCCCAGATCAGATGTTCCCCTCAAACCTGCTCTTAAAGGGATTTATGACACAACACAGCCTACATTGGCACGGATTCCAAAGAAACCACCCCAAAAAACTCCCGAGCACAGAGCCCACCAGGGCAGGGGAGGGGGGCTGGATAATGACTGAAAACCAGGCAGGATGGGCCCTGTCACTTTGCCTTCCCTTACCAAGAGGAGGGACAGCTTATAAATTTATCTTTTCTTTTTTTTTTCTGTTCTTTCCGTCATCCTGTGATTAGAGCGAGGATACAACTACAATTTAGCCCTTTGGTAGAATTTACTTCAGTGATTAAAATAACTGCATGGAATTAGTGCAATTCCAACGTTATTTTTCATCTCGAGTGGCAGAAAATCATCGCTCCTGGGATAATTCTTAACCTAACAGAATGACCTCTGAAATACATCCAAAAGTTTTATGATTTCCCCCTTCACGCTCATTTAATGTAGCCCAATTGTTTAATCTTAAAACGAATACATTCCAAATAAAGCAATGCAGTTTAAAGCAAGACACTGTAGGAAATAATTAGGTTGCAAGTTCTGGAGGCTTTAATATGGTTGAAATTATATAACAATCTTTGCATTCCCTGTATGGTCCTATTAAATGCAGTGGGCTTGATGTTGCTAGCTGTCAGGAAGCAAAATGAAAAATAGTTTTAATAGCTGCTCTTTGACCTGTTTTATATTTTATGTCAATTATAACAGCACACAACCATGCATAATTATGAAGCATGGATGCATTAAAATGTACACATAATTTGTGTTCTTATGGCAACCATTGCACTGGGATCGAGCAAACAAACCCATGACTTCCTATTGTTCAGTGGAGGTGACATCAGCTACACCAGAGCTCTGTCTGTCTGCTGCCTTTGTGTCCTTTGAAAAGGAAAAACCCCCAGAGAGGCAAGGAGGAGGCAGGGGGTAGGAGTCACCTGGCGTGGCACAGTCTGACCCCCTGCCCAGAGCACAGACACCCAGGGGATGGGTCTCAGTCACTGTCCCCAGCATCTGTTCCCCTGGTGTCACTGGGGATGGGCACTCTGGCTGCTGAAGCACAGGGAGAAAGATGAGAACATCACCTGAAAGCAATGTAACCTGCTGGGGAAAACCTGCACAGGTAAGGGCTTGAGTTTAAAGGTGACTGTTTAAAAAATTGTCCTCAGGTCATGTTTCCAACACAGAAAATACTTGTATGTGAAGCAGAAAACGTTGAAGTGTTCATGCTGCACATAAATATATGAAATGGTTGTAAAGCAGAGATGCTGTGACACGAAGGAATCTGCACCTTCTGCAGCAGTCCCAGGATGCCACCAAGAGATGCCACACAAACATCTCTCCTCACATCCTTTGCGGTGCTATTGGTGAAAATGATGAGACTGCGGGGTTATGTCTCTGCCCCAAGAACCCCAAATCCCTCCAGGGAACACATTTCCTACCCCAGCACCCCCAGGAACACTTGGGATCTCACACTTCAGCTTGGGATCTCACTGACACTTCCAAATGCTCCCGTTTGCAGGGCTGGCACACATCACCCACATCACCCCAGCTCCTGTCAGAAAGGCAACTTCACGGAGAGGCTTTTTTTTTTTTAAATAAAAAAAAAAAAGAAACCTGTGAAATCCAGAAAATTCATCCTCTGTGAAACCATGGCGGATTTTAGCAGGGATCTTTCTTATCCAAGTCATCTGCTGGTGTCACCATCTGCAGAAGGTTGCAGGGAGAGACAGGGCACCAAGGCACGGCTGCCAGCAAGGGAACCTCCCCTCGTGCACTCAGGACTTGGAGAAGCCCAGCTGAAGAAATACAAAACATGGGGTGAGTGCTGGCAGACATCTCCCTGCTGCTGGCCCTCCCTCTGCCCAGCCCCACCACTGCCCTGATGGGGTTGGGACAAAGGTCCCACCTGGGCAGACCTGGGCAGGTGGCATCAGCACCTGTGAAGGAGGCTGTGGGGAACAGCAGGAGCCCCAGGCAGGCTGCATCCCTTTCTTCCTTCCTTCCCTGGGCAGGGATGGATCCCTTGGGGAGCAGCAGGAGCCCCGGGCAGGCTGCATCCCTTCCTTCCTTCCCTGGGCAGGGATGGATCCTGGGCTCTGTCAGACAGCCCCACTGCTGCTCTGAGCACACCTGAGCCCAGAGCCCAGGCCTCTTGTTTGAAGAAAAGTTGTCAGATCAAACACCTTGTACATCGATTGGTTAGGGAGGGGTCCTCGTGCTCTGCATTGCAAATCCCTGCTGCTCCGAAAGGGCACGTGTGGAATTTCATGGAGGATCATGCCTTGGACTGAGCCCCCGAGGAGAGGGGTTTGGGTGTCTACAGGATCCCTCCCCTTTCAGTCTGTTTCAGGATTACAGCCACAGAACCCCGCTGGTTCCAGCCATACACAAACCACACCTGCAAGGTACAACTCGGATATTTGGGGCCAGCTCTGTCTAACACCCCTTCCCAGCAGGAGGAGGGAGCACTTCCCAGCAGGAGAAAGGTGTGGGAAGGAAATGTGTTCCTTGCCCTGCACAGAGGTTTTCCCACCCCAGAGCAGACCCTGAATAAAAAGGGCAGGACCCAGAGCCCTGTCCTGCCCTGCCTGGCCACACTGCTGCCCTGGGCACCAACCTGGGGGGCTGGTGGCAGGGGGACAATGCTGCCACAGCCCCTCTGTGCTGGGCTTCCTGCAAGCAAACCAGAGGAATGTCTGGAACAGTTGTTTGCTTAGATCAGCTTTTAAAAGTGTGTGTCCTGCCCCGTTGTGTACAGTGCAGGGAGAACCTTACACCCGGGAGGGAGAAGCAGGGAACAGGTCAGAGACTGCACTGAGCCATCACCCCTCCTGCTGAATCAACTCTGATGAAGATTCCTGAAATAAACCTGGAAGAAAGCTCCCCAGCCCCATTTCATTTACACTGCATCTACAGCTAATAAAGAATTTAAAGTGTCACTTTTCCTTTCACACTTACTTTCGCAGTTGCCTCTGAAGATCTGCACAAACCTGAGTTCAAAACTGCAGCCCCCTTCCTCTGGAACCCCCACTCTCTGGAGTGAATATTGCTCAGATGTTGGAGCTCATTTCATTACTCTCGAATTTAACACTTGGCACCCAGAGGTAACTTTGGATAATGCTGTAGAGGTGGAGAGGAACTGGAGGAGCACCTGGAGCAGTCTCACCCCTGGGGTGGCACCAGCAGGGGTGACACCAGCAGA
>NC_092427.1:1710179-1820179 GCF_036169615.1 Heliangelus exortis
CTTCCCCATTTTAGTTCAGGCAAAATGCAAGGTTGGCATCTGCCACTGGTGACATTTCCCCTCAAAATAACAAGCCAGGTTTTAAAAATAACTATTTCGTTTCAAATGCCCTCAACGAGGAGGTAGTTCCAGTATGAAAATGCTGAATAATGCCAAGACAAAAGAAGGAGTCGGGTTTTAAAAACACCGATTTCGTTTCAAATGCCTTCAGCAAGAAGGTGATTCCAGTATGAAAAGATCTGAAATGGGATGGGAGGATCCTACCAATGGGATTTAGTGGGAAAACTGAACATGTTCACCTGCTTTTTCCAGCCTCTCTTTGTTTGTAGGCTTTCTGGTGCAGTGAAAGCTGAAGTGTTACAGGAACAACCTGGGGTGGGCGAGAGTGGAGAAAACTTGTCTTTATGTTTGGGACTAGTGAGAAACTCCCTTCCTGGTGAATTTACTAAACTGTAATTTAATTTTTCTACTTGTCACGCACTTGTTGTATTTAAAAGAAAGAGGGAAGGGATTGCTAATGAAATTTCCTGACTTTTTCTGCCCCCCATATCTTTCTGATGATGCAATTTGAGAAGAATTTCATAACGTGAGAACTTACTTGGCCAATGATTTTACTATTTAGTGTCACAGTGTTAAGTTATCCTTTCAGAGAGTATTTGCTCTTATAACTAAAAATATTAAAAAATACACTGATTTGGAGCCTAATTCTCATTGAAACCAATGCTCATTTTTATCAGCACCATCAATGAGAGAAGAATCAACCACGTTGTGCAATGGTGCTTTAGTGAAAAAGAAAAGGCAACCAAAAAAACTTCATGTGAAAGTAGAACAAAGCAAAACCATTCAGGATTATTAAAAGCAGATGTTAGGAGAGTATAATGGATTCACTTATAAAAAACCTGAACATTTGCCAAGTTCAAATATTTGTCAATTGAAGTCCTATAGTGACAGCAATTCTACAGAATATTGTTGAAGCTCTCAAGATTAAAAATATACAGATACAAAATTTACAAGTGCCTCACGGATGTTCTTCTAAATTTACATTATAAAACTACATAAACACAGTAAAAAAAAAAAAACCAAAACACCACAAAATGTTGTAAACACAGGTTTTAGATCATGATACTGAAGAATGGGTAATGTGGCAGGGGAATGCCAAAGCAAACAGGCTCCAAAAGTTGCCAAGAAACTCCTAAAAGAAATAAAACCACTTGCAACTCCAGCCATTGCAAAAGAAAACTGCAGGGATTTGGGGGATTATATGTGAAAATATCAATATTCAGCTGCAAAACCAATGCATGGAAAGAGTCAGGTGTACAGAATCTGCTCCCTTAGGAGCTCAGGCAGGAGGTTGGAGGTTTGCCCACTGAGTGCTCGATATCCAAGAGCCAATGTAGCAAAAAACATGACCCAGGCCTTGCTCTTAGAATCACAGAACCATAGAATGGGCTGGGTTGGAAGGGACCTCAGAGCTCATCAAGTCCAACCCTTGCTCCACTCCCCCCGTGGTTCCCAGCCCATGGCACTGAGTGCCACATCCAGGCTCTTTGGAAATATCTCCAGGGATGGAGAATCCACCCCTTCCCTGGGCAGCCCATTCCAATGGCTGATCACCCTCTCCAGAAAGAAATTCTTTCTCATGTCCAACCTAAACCTCCCCTGGCACAACTTGAGACCTCTTGTGCCCTCTTGTCTTGCTGAGAGTTGCCTGGGAAAAGAGCCCAACCCCCCCCTGGCTCCAACCTCCTTTCAGGGAGTTGGAGAGAGTCATGAGGTCTCCCCTGAGCCTCCTCTTCTCCAGCCTCAACACCCCCAGCTCCCTCAGCCTCTCCTCACAGGATCTGTGCTGGATCCCTTCCCCAGCCCAGTTGCCTCCTTTGGACCTGCTCCAGCACCTCAATCTCCTTCCTGAGCTGAGGGGCCCAGAACTGGACACAGGACTCAAGCTGTGGCCTCCCCAGGGCTGAGCACAGGGGCAGAATCCCTTCCCTGGACCTGCTGGCCACGCTGTTCCTGAGCCAGCCCAGGATGCCATTGGCCTTCTTCCAACACTCTTAGAAGAATGATTTTTTTCCTCCTCATGGATACAAGAAGTATTTAATTTTCTAGGCAAAGTGGAGCAGCTTTCAAGGGAAAATGCTAAGAGCACCAGGCTGTGCTCAGACATGAAGAAGATTTTAAGGGCCCTTAAGTGCCTGTCATACGCACAGAAAAGAGCTGATGATCAGAGGTTTAAAAGATGTGTACTTCTTTTTTAGTAAACACTTACCTAAAAATATTACTGTCTGTCAAACTTACATGAAGCATCTAGTATTTGCATTATAATATTTTTTAAAACACTGTATATTCAATATTTTTATGTAGGTGAAAGCAAGATCAGAGCCGAGGTGCTGGTGACTCTTAAACCACATGGAGAAAATGTTTGCAAGAAAGGCTTTGTGATCAAACAGTTTGAGGCAAATAAACATCCCTGTACGTTTATATGCTTAAAAAAATGGGTAATTCTAAGAAATCCTCCTATGTGTGAAATAGTAGAGGTAAATATTTATGCCTCCCAAGGACAGTTAATAAGCTGCAGTGAATAATTACTTCTGAAAAAAGGAAAAAATGTTCTTCCTCCCCAGCAGTTTATGTATCTGCACTAATTGTGTGACTGCTCAGCTCTGTGGCACTGGGAGAATGATCCCTATCCTGGCAATAATTAAAATACACCAAGGGGACAGAATGAACTAATAACTAATTCAAAGAGCACCATAAAATTTCAAAGAGCTCACATTACTTTTTTCACAGTGAGATGTTGCATAAAGCGTTGCAAAACCGAAAGGGCATTGTCTACAAAGTAAACACTTTTCTATTTTAATTATTTTTTTCTTTGTAATTAAAGTAACTCAGCATTCATGAGGGCTTGTTTTCATCTCCTAGGTTTATAATTTTCCTTGGCATACAAAGCAGCACAAAGCATCTCATTTAAGTGTGTGCATTAAAAGCCTTTCCATGAAATGAGCCTCTAATGGGCATCCAGAGCATGCACATCCTGAGATTCTGACCACTGTTTTTCACCTGTTTTACTTGGAATTCCATCCCTTTGTCCATCTCTTAGAATTAAAAAATTCTTTTTTATACCCTAATACGTGCATAGACAGGTAGTGAGTTTTCAGAAGCAAAATACTCCCCTGAGCCTGTGCATAAATACTTGTGAAAATATAGCCAAGCTCTTAAATACTTTGGAAAAATTTGCCTTACAAGTGGTGATGAAAATATTTCCTGCTCCTTGTTTTTCAAGCATTGCTTCTGATCAATATTCCTGGCAGGCAGATTAAAAATGAGTTTATTAGAGCCAGGGTGGAAAAGCCATCAGCCATGACTCCTCCTCTTGGTTTCTCCCTCTATTACTTTTCATTTGCTTTGTTATTTTCTCACTCCTCATTCTGGGTGCTGGGGCAGATTCTGCAACTGAAGACAGGGGGGACCTTTTGTGACAACCCAAAAGTTCATTTACCACCCCACACAGTGGCATGGCAGTGGCAGAACCCCTCCTGACCCTGAAGGGCCCAAAAACCCCACACAGACATTAATCTGCTGTGCTTCATCCCTTCCTGGAGCCCAAATGGATGGATAAGGTGGTACCACCAGGGGATATTCCCAGCAGCCCTTGCTGCAGATGCTCCAGGGTGTTGCACCACCCATTTCCCACCCTGCTGCACACTCATTTCCCCTCCAGCTCCTGAGGAAATCAGTTTTCTGGCTGCTCCTCACACCACAGTGACTCAGTGTTTCACCAGCCCTTTTTTCTGGTTTGTTCTGTTCCTATTAGTGTGCTGGGTGAGGCCTCTGGCACCCAATTCCCAACCTTCCACAGAGAAGGGGACTTGGGCCGTGGGCTTTCTGGTGTGTAGGGTTACAGGTCACACCCTGTGAGCTCAGGAGGAAGGAGCTGGTGTCCCTCACACACACAGGACCATGGTGACAGCAGTCAGGATGGTGCTCACTGGGAGTTCTGGCATTGCAACACAAGGCTGGAAATGCCCAGTTGCACAAGCTGGCTGGAACTGGTTTTGGAATGGTGTATGGAATATTCCTGCTGCCTCCAGAGTGCCCACGTGTGGGGGTCCTCTCCTCTGGGAGTCACCATCAGCATCTTCATTAATGAATGATTGGTAATCAATCCTAGAAAAAGGCAAGCCCCAGTTTTTTTTTTTAGCCTGAGATGCCACAGAATGCTGTGGGTAACATCACCCTGTCCTTTTCTGATAATTCTGGGACTGATCTATTTTTTTTGCTTCTCATAGCTGTGAGCCACTCTCTTCTCAGATGATTCTGATGTTCCTTCCCTGATTATTCTGATGTAGGTGAAACTGATATTCTCCTTGATTTTCTTCTCTTTTTAAGGTGTATTTTCTTTTCCATCTCTGTCACTATGGAAGAAGATGATGGCCCATCCTGTCCCACACTAACACCTCTCCTTTAACTCATTACTCTGTGCCTGGGGTCTCAACCCCCTCCTCTGTCCATATTAATAAAAGTTCCCTCTGGCTTCCTTCATCTACTTGGCAGGCTGTGACTTATCAAATTTTATTTCTCTAGTATTTATTTGTCCTTGTTTTTCCTGCTCTGACTGTGAATCTCTTACCCTGCCAGCTCCTTGGTCTGGGCTTTCTGGCATGCCAGGAAAATCCTTCCCTCCTAAGCAAGAGTACAAAAAGGCAAAGCAAAACCACACCTGTGAGCTACAGATCCTTTCAACCAGCATCACACACAAGGTGTCAGAAATGGATGAAAATAACCCAGCTAAATGCCATGAAACATCCTTAAACATCCTGAGGCTCCAGCAGCATCAGAGCTGCTGCTGTGTTTCCCTGTTATTTACAGTCTGCTTGACTGATATTCAGGTGATATTTATCTGGCTAAGAAAGAGGTGTCAGTAAATATTACTAAGTACCTCTCCAGGCACAGCAGGAAAAGCATCAAAATGGGAATATAAATAGGAAATCCAAATTTCCTGCAACTTAAAGATGAGAAGGTAAAAGGGGAATTGTTGCAGATCTAATGAGCAAATAAGAAAGATTTCTTTCCCCAGTGGAAGATTTCAGGTGGTACTTGAGAAAGTGCCTTTGGCATATGAATTTCTGCACTTCAAGATGTGTAGAGCTGAGTACACAACCCTACAGAAACTTTTTAGCTCTCACAAACCCAGGGGAGCTGGGGCTGCCCCAGGGGAAAAAGCAAAGTGAATCTGCTGTCTGCAGTTCAGTGCCTTTCAGACCCAATTTCAGCCTGCAGGAAAAGAAGAAAAAGAAAAGGAAAAAGGAAAAGGAAAAGGAAAAGGAAAAGAAAAGAAAAAGAAGAAAAAGAAGAAGAAAAAAGAAAAAAAAAGAAAAAAGAAAAAGAAAAGGAAAAAGAAAAAGGAAAAGGAAAAGGAAAAGGAAAAGGAAAAGGAAAAGGAAAAGGAAAAGGAAAAGGAAAAAGAAAAATAAAAAGAAAAAGAAAATAAAAATGAAAAAGGAAATTAAAAAGAAAAAGGAAAAGGAAAAGAAAAAGGAAAAGGATAAGGATAAGGATAAGGATAAGGATAAGAATAAGGAAAAGGAAAAGGAAAAGGAAAAGGAAAAGGAAAAGGAAAAGGATAAGAATAAGGAAAAGGAAAAGGAAAAGGAAAAGGAAAAGGAAAAGGAAAAGGAAAAGGAAAAGGAAAAGGAAAACGAAATAAAAAAGGAAAAGGAAAACCCAAACAGCCCACAAAAAAATCCACAACCAAACCCAGAGGGTGTCCTTCCCAACACTGCTACAGATTTCACTAACAAAAGTTACTCTAATTCTGGGTTGCTTCTTTTCAACTCAAGATTTCCCCATTTTTTCCATATCTGTGCCTCCATCCAGGTGGAACTCGTGTGGGGTCTGGGAGATGCAGCACAGCTCCAGGCATTCCCTGGGAATCCCAACTCCAGCAGGGGATTTGAAAAGCTCTCAAGCTGGCAGTGGAAGCAGAAGAGCTGCTGGCTTATCCTTATTCACCTCCCAGAACCTGGATGCACTGTGCTCTCTGAATATCAACACCTGCACCCAGTAAAAACTCAAAAAAACCCCCCAAATATCCCAAATTTAGGGAATCATCTTTCTCCAAACTCCAGGATGATGCAAATCTTACCAAAATTTCCAGTGTGCTGAATACCAAACTTTGCTGCAAGGGCTTTGTTGCCTGCCTGCTCATGCTGGGGAAGGTGATCACTGAGAAGCATCCGTGCAGGCATCCAAGAAAAGAAATAAAAAGCAGGAGTTTTCCATCTGTGGGCCAAAAGCAAGGGAGAAAAGTTAGAAAGGAATAAAAGGTAGAAAGGAATAAAGCTCCGGGTGTGATTGCAAAATAGAAAGTGATTTGTCAGGGAAACAGATGGATCTGAGGTCAAGTTTTCTGTTTGGTTTGATTTAAAATAATTTGCATCTCAGGAAAAAAAAAAAAAAAAGTGAAATACATCTTTTTTTTTCAGAATGTCTGAAACAAAAAATCACTTGGGTTGATTTTGAAAGAGTTGAAAAAAAATACTTGAACTCTTTCCACAAACTTTCTTCCTTGTCATGACTGTTTTTTACCCAAAGTAAAAGAAAAAGAAAAGAAACTAAAAAAGAAAAAGGAAATAAAAAAGAAAAAGGAAATAAAAAAGGAAAAGGAAAAGGAAAAGGAAAAGGAAAAGGAAAAGGAAAAGGAAAAGGAAAAGGAAAAGGAAAAGGAAAAGGAAAAGGAAAAGGAAAAGGAAAAGGAAAAGGAAAAGGAAAAGGAAAAGGAAAAAGAAAAAGAAAAAGGAAAAAGAAAAAGGAAAAGGAAAAAGAAAAAGAAAACGAAAAGAAAAAGAAAAAGAAAAAGAAAAAGAAAAAGAAAAAGAAAAAGAAAAAGAAAAAGAAAAAAAAAAGAAAAAGAAAGAAAAAGAAAAAGAAAAAGAAAAAGAAAAAAGAAAAAGAAAAAGAAAAAAGAAAAAAAAAAAGGAAAAAAGAAAAAAAGAAAAAAAAGGAAATAAAAAAAGAAAAAAGAAAAAGAAAAAGAAAAAGAAAAAGAAAAAAGGAAAATAAAAAAGAAAAAGAAAAAGAAAAAGAAAAAAGAAAAAAAGAAAAAGAAAAGAAAAAGAAAAAAAAGGAAAAAAAGAAAAAAGAAAAGAAAAAGAAAAAAAAAAGAAAAAAGAAAAAAGGAAAAAAGAAAAAAGAAAAAAGAAAAAGGAAAAAAAAAAGAAAAAGAAAAAGAAAAAAGAAAAAGAAAAAAGAAAAAGAAAAAGAAAAAAGAAAAAAGAAAAAAGAAAAAGAAAAAAGAAAAAGAAAAAGAAAAAAGAAAAAAAGAAAAAAGAAAAAAGAAAAAGAAAAAAGGAAAAAAAAAAGAAAAAAGAAAAAAGAAAAAAGAAAAAAGAAAAAGAAAAAGAAAAAAGAAAAAAGAAAAAGAAAAAGAAAAAGAAAAAAAAGAAAAAAGAAAAAGAAAAAAGAAAAAGAAAAAAGAAAAAAGAAAAAGAAAAAAAGAAAAAGAAAAAGAGAAAAAAGAAAAAGAAAAAGAAAAAGAAAAAGAAAAAGAAAAAGAAAAAGAAAAAGAAAAAGAAAAAGAAAAAGAAAAAGAAAAAAGAAAAGGAAAAGAAAAAGAAAATAAAAAAGAAAAAGAAAAAGAAAAAGAAAAAGAAAAAGAAAAAGAAAAAGAAAAAGAAAAAGAAAAAGAAAAAGAAAAAGAAAAAGAAAAAGAAAAAGAAAAAGAAAAAAGAAAAGGAAAAGAAAAAGAAAATAAAAAAGAAAAAGAAAAGGAAAAGGAAAAGGAAAAGGAAAAGGAAAAGGAAAAGGAAAAGGAAAAGGAAAAGGAAAAGGAAAAACCAAACAAACCACGAAGAAATCCACAACCAAACCCAGAGGGTGTCCTTCCCAACACTGCTACAAATTTCACTAACAAAAGTTACTCTAATTCTGGGTTGCTTCTTTTCTTTTTTGCTTACTTGAACTCTTTCCACAAACTTTCTTCCTTGCCACGACTGTTTTTTACCCAAAGTAAAAGAAAAAGAAAAGAAAAAGAAAATAGAAGACAAAAAGGAAAAGAAAAAGAAAAGGAAAAAGAAAATAAAAAAGAAAAAGGAAATAAAAAAGAAAAAGGAAAAGAAAAAGGACTGGTTTTTACCCAAAGTAATAAAGTTTTCACCTTCCTGCAACTGCTACAAAGTTTCCTGTGGTGAAAGAATAAAACCACAAGTGGATAAGTTGCATTCTAAGGCTGCTCTCAGCTGTGGGTCTGAGCACACTGGACATTTTTCATGGTGACATCCACCCATGGTGACTTGTCAGGTCTGAAACAGAGAATCGAGGCAAATGAGCCACTTAGTAAGGAGCTGGAGGCAGCAAAATATCTTCAGTCAGAAGCAGTGGTGTGAAACCCAAGGTTTGAAAAAAATAAAGCTGAAAAAATGAAACAGCTCTCAGAGTTGGTAACATTGAAGGACAGAGGCAGCAGTTGGAAGCTGCATTCTCTAAATAATTAAGCTTTTCATCTTGACTGACTTCACAAATGCTCCCAGCTAGAGGAGGTTTGTTAAAGACTTGGAATAGCAGAATATCATTTATTAAATCCTGAAGTTTGTCTGGATTTGGGATTGAGGTGAGCAGCCCAAACTAGTGGTGTTCATAATCTGAACCACACACGTCTGATCCTCATCCCCAGTTTTTCAGGCACTGACTTTCCTTCACCATTTTGAGCCCTGAGTTTTTCCAGTTAGCTCCAGGTCCCAGCTATAGAATCCTGGGATTATTTCACTTCCCAGAGATGTCCTCTACATGAGCAGTTCCTGTGTTTTAACTTAGGTGCATTTACTTTTTAATTTAGCTCAGCTGTACTGTTCATGACAGGACTTTATTTGCTGTGCACACAGTCAGTGTTTCTTTCATGAAGCATGGAATGCCTTAAAGAATTTTTTGGGAACCAAAAGGACTCAAAACCTCTTTTCCAGACATTAGGGCACTTATTGAAACATTCCCCAGCAGTTTATCTTGATAGAATATTCATTCATTTTATTCCTAAGGAATACAAACAATCAATTTCTATCCGTTCAGCAGATAAAATGAAAGCACAGATGAATATTTCTGACAGGCACATCTCCTCTCCCCCCTTTCCTCCTCTCCCCCTCCCTCACTTACATCTTCCCAGTGGAAATTGTCCTGCATGCTGGAATTTACTCTCCTTCTAAACCCCCAATAATCCTCCCTGAAACACTGCTGATGTTATTTATTTGAAAGAAAAACTTCATTAACTTGCAGTGATTTATAGCCAAAGAGCAGGAATGTGATCCAAGCCTAACAACAGGCATCTTAGATGATTTCTTCTTCACTGTTTGCTTTCTCTTGCTGGGGCTGTTTACTGAACATTGCCTCATAGTGCTGTGTTCTGGGACACATCCTAGGGAAGCTGAAACATTCCCAAATCCTGCTGGACACAGCTCAGAATCCATCCTGGAAGGGATGCAGATTTGTATCATGTCTTTGTTTCAGGATTCTGATGTCCCAAATGCAGACCCCTTGGAATAAACTCCCCAGCCTCCTCTGGGGCACCTTCTGCCTCAGCAGACAACCAGGATTGGAATCTGGAAAATATTGGAACCCCCTTACAATATAACCCTGAAAAAAAAACTGATATTCACCCATGTGGAGCTTTGATGGACTCCAGACTTGGGTAGCTCAGCAGATCCAGAACCACCATCAGGATGGGTTTGGATGCTGCTCAGAATTCTGCACACTGTGTGAGATATCCCCATGCTTACTAAGAGCACAAGACATTTAAAATTATTCCCTCTCCTAGAATGCAGGAAAACTACCCAAAGAACACAGGAAAAAAAAAACCCAAAACAAAACAAAACACCACAACCAAAACACTGATAATCAGGAATCATGATTGTACCCTGATTATGAAGGAATGGATTTGTATGATAATACATGAGCATGTCCTTAAAGAAGAACCTGAGAGCTTATTTCCTTTCTATTATTATTATTATTATTATTATTATTATTATTATTATTTTATTTTCCAGGCATTAATAATCTACAAAAGCATGCACCACTTCCCAGCCTGTGAATTCTGAAGACAAGCAGAGAAAGCATCTCAAACCTCTGCTGGCCAAGTCTGGAAAGAAAGCACAAAATAAACTCCCAACATACTACTAGACCTGTCTGGAGGCTCCTTTGCAGCTGGGGTGCCTCAAGGATCAGGGTTTCATGATGACATTTATGACCTAATCACCTCAATTCCAGTTGTTTTCTTCTTTAGATCTGTTCTAGCTTTAAAAGAGCCAAAATACTCTCCCTCTGAAGGTGATGCCATGAGATTCTTAACAGTTCTTGTCTAGAAGCTCAGGGATGGGCAGGTTGTTTTGGTACCAGGTTAATCAGAGTATTTCTTGCTGCAGGCAAGTCCTAATCCTACACTGCCAGCAGGGTCATGGTTTGCTTTTGACATTCCCAGTTCAGATTTCTAAGCTCATCAGGGGTTTCTCAGGCTCCTGAAGAGCAAGTTTGGTGTCAATGCAGACCGCTCAGAGCAATCCTGAGAGTTTTAAAGGTTCTTGTCCTCTGTGCTGTATTTGACTTGATTCTCCCCTTTAGAATCACAGAATGGGCTGGGTTGGAAGGGACCTCAGAGCTCATCAAGTCCAACCCTTGCTCCACTCCCCCCGTGGTTCCCAGCCCATGGCACTGAGTGCCACATCCAGGCTCTTTTGAAATATCTCCAGGGATGGAGAATCCACCCCTTCCCTGGGCAGCCCATTCCAATGGCTGAGCACCCTCTCCAGAAAGAAATTCTTTCTCATGTCCAACCTAAACCTCCCCTGGCACAACTTGAGACCTCTTGTGCCCTCTTGTCTTGCTGAGAGTTGCCTGGGAAAAGAGCCCAACCCCCCCCTGGCTCCAACCTCCTTTCAGGGAGTTGGAGAGAGTGATGAGGTCTCCCCTGAGCCTCCTCTTCTCCAGCCTCAACACCCCCAGCTCCCTCAGCCTCTCCTCATAGGATCTGTGCTGGATCCCTTCCCCAGCCCAGTTGCCTCCTTTGGACCTGCTCCAGGACCCTTCAGATTTATGAAGCCCATGCTTTTCCCTTTAGTCTGATTCAGGTGTGCCCAACACTTACAAAGTCACAGTACATGGAAATAATTCACACACCAAGCCCAAGCCAACTCCAGTTAAGGAACTGAAGCCCAGTTCAGCCTTTCCAACAAACTTCCTTCACCAAACAAGAAAAAACATATTGTTCAGCTCAAATCCCAGAGCAGGCCATGTCAACAGTTGCTGCATCCCCTGGAGTTCAGAGAATTATGGCTCTTTCAGATCAGGAGTGACTTCCCAACATGACCCAGGGTTACTGGAGAAGAGCCCACCACCCTGACACTTCAGCCTGAAATCTGATGTACTTAGGTCATAACATAATCACCTCCTCCTCCCTGGCTTCTCCAGATAAACCTCTCCCTTTTACTCATTAGTAACAAGCTTTGTTTTTACTTCAGTAAACATAGATTTCCATTGTCATGGCAGAAAATAATAATAGAAAAAAAAATAGCTTGACTCCAAGGTCACCGTGTCAGCCACTTATCTTAAAACCCAGAAAAGGACATTTAAAACTGCCATAATAATTACCCCCTGGGTAAAGCTCCTCCTGCATTCAGTGGCACTGAGGGATTCCTGTCCAAGCAGGGTGCAATCCAAGACTTCCTCTGTAGAGCAAAGGAGAGTGGAAGTTCTGAAGCCCTCCAGCTGGGTGCTGGAGTGTGCACTCAGAGCTCAGCCATTGCCCACATCTGCTAAGTGACAAAGTCAGCTTCTCCTCCCTTCCCCAGCTATGTGGCTTATTTTGAATTTCTGAGCACTAATTCCTTCAGCAGTCTGGGCTGATGGACTGCTACCCACACACAATCATGTATTTCACCAACGTGCAAGCCTGGTTGCAATTTTGAGTGTTGTGTTTAAAGGAGCAGCCAGCTTAGAGCAAAGCTGCAAGCAATGTGCTTTCTTTTCCCTTTGGCCTGGGACACAGGCATTACCCAAATTTTATTCAGGACTGCAACACATCTGTTGTGAGTATTGAACCAGACAGGAAGTCTTGAATTCAATCAGCTGTCTTTGACAGCTGGGCTACAGTTTTGGGTTCATTCTGCTCCTGAATCCAAGAGCTCTCAGTGGAACGTGTCTGCAGGACTCTGCTTTCACCCAACCATGCTTTAAGCACACACACTCTGTACCTGCTGCCTGACAGCTCCCATCACAAGTCCAGCCTGTCCTGGCAACACAATCTGCACAACAGGAAGGTGACCATGAGCCAGCAGTGTGCCCAGGTAGCCAAGAAGGCCAATGGCATCCTGGGCTGGCTCAGGAACAGCGTGGCCAGCAGGTCCAGGGAAGGGATTCTGCCCCTGTGCTCAGCCCTGGGGAGGCCACAGCTTGAGTCCTGTGTCCAGTTCTGGGCCCCTCAGCTCAGGAAGGAGATTGAGGTGCTGGAGCAGGTCCAGAGAAGAGCAAGGAGGCTGGGAAGGGATCCAGCACAGATCCTATGAGGAGAGGCTGAGGGAGCTGGGGGTGTTGAGGCTGGAGAAGAGGAGGCTCAGGGGAGACCTCATCACTCTCTCCAACTCCCTGAAAGGAGGTTGGAGCCAGGGGGGGTTGGGCTCTTTTCCCAGGCAACTCTCAGCAAGACAAGAGGGCACAAGAGGTCTCAAGTTGTGCCAGGGGAGGTTTAGGTTGGACATGAGAAAGAATTTCTTTCTGGAGAGGGTGATCAGGCATTGGAATGGGCTGCCCAGGGAAGGGGTGGATTCTCCATCCCTGGAGATATTTCAAAAGAGCCTGGATGTGGCACTCAGTGCCATGGGCTGGGAACCACGGGGGGAGTGGAGCAAGGGTTGGACTTGATGAGCTCTGAGCTCCCTTCCAACCCAGCCCATTCTAGGATTCTGTGATTCTATGCTCTAATTCTATACCAGCTCTCAGGACACATAAAACACCTTTAGATACCTACACAAAGGGTCACTCAGCAACCAAAGCCTTTTGCCAGCCCCTTCGAGGAGGAGGCAGTGCTTTTCTCAAAGGGATCACCATGGAAATCCAAGCTTTTCTTCCCCTGAAATGTCTTCAGGAAATGAGCACCCACGGGCTAACAGTGAAAGTTTGCAGCCAGCAGTCACCTCACACCAGTCCACAGCTCATGGCTCCTCTCAGCTGACTGATGTTCATGTTCAAGCTCTCCTCTCCTCCTTTCCCTGTGCTGCCAGTAGGAGTTGTGGTCACAAATCTAGGAATTGACTGAGCCAAAGATGGAGCTTTTTTTGTGAGGGGAAGTTTGGAGGTAGTGGTCAGATTGGTGCTTTCATGCAACTCACCAAGCACAGCCAGCAAAAGGGCTTGAAAAAGACTTGGAGACCTTAGAAGTTGGCATTGCCTTTAGAGTGCCCACCAGTGACTGTGCTGCCTGGCTCTGGGTGCCTCTGCCATGGGATATTTTTATGAATCTTTTCATAAATTTCATGAATCTTATGGTCTATGATCATTTATGAATTCTTAAGGGCTTATAAATCAACCACGCTCCTCAAGGATGGGGGAGCAAACCCTCTGCTTGAGGACAGCTGCCACCTCCTGCCCCAGGGACCCAGCTCATCCCTCTGACCCAAGAGTGGGTGCTCCCTCTGAGATGTGGGGGCTCCCTCTGAGATGTGGGGGTCCCTCTGAGATGTGGGGCTCCCTCTGAGATGTGGGGGCTCCCTCTGAGGTGTGGGGGTCCCTCCGAAATGTGGGGGTCCCTCTGAAATGTGGGGGTCCCTCTGAGATGTGGGGGCTCTATCTGAGATGTGGGGGCTGCCTCTGAAATGTGGGGGTCCATCTGAGATGTGGGGGTCCCTCTGAGTTGGGGGGGTCCCTCTGAGGTGTGGGGGCTCCCTCTGAGATGTGGGGGTCCCTCTGAGGTGTGGGGGCTCCCTCTGAGATGTGGGGGCTCCCTCTGAGATGTGGGAGTCCCTTTGAGATGTGGGGGTCCCTCTCAGGATGGGGTGGTCCCTCAGAGCTGGTGGGCTGCTGCCACCCCAGGGAAAGGGCTGTGTGGCCTCTGCCCACCCCTTGGGGTTTTTTTTTCAGGGTTTTCCCAGAGATTATTTTGGTGGATGTGGCATCTCCAGCAGAAAAAGGTTTCTGTCAGTGAATGTTTCCAGCCTTTTGCCACAGTGGGACAAGGAATCACCTCTTCCTTGTGATAAAAACACATCTTGCCAGACCAGGTGGTTTAAAACAAGCAAATAACCAAATACACCAAAATCACCAGATTTAGCCTGAGGACACCAAGCTTCTGTCACTTCAATGACAGCTCCAGAAATCTGCAGCCAAGCTGAGATGGGTGAAAAGCTGGTGGGATGGCAGGGGGTGGTGATGGGCACCCTAAAGCTCCCCCCTGCAGCCCCCCCTTTCCCAGCCCACCCCTTTCTCCGGGATTTCCCCCTTTTCTGCCGGAGCCCATCGACTCCCTCAGCTCATCCCCTCCTCCCCGAGACGTGAAGGAGTGCGGGAGGGGGTCTGGGACCCGACCCTTGGTTATGGGGTGGGGGAATGGTGGGGAATTCCAGGAAGAGGAGCGGCGGTTCCGGCCGTGTCCCGGTGCCGGTCCGCCCCGTCCGCCTGATAGGGTGGATGGGGAAACGAAAGCGAAAGGGGCCGGTCCCGGGAAGGTGTCCCCGGCCGGTACCGGAGGGGTTGCGGGGCTGCCCAGGACCCATCGCCGTGGGGGGACCCGAGGGGGCTGTGAGGTGTGCGGGGTGCGGGTCGTGTCCTCAGGGGAACCCGTGGGGAGGGGGACGGGCAGGAGCCTCCCCGCACAGGAGGGGGGGTTGGGGGGCTTCCCTGGCCTCAGTGGGCTAGTGAGGGGCTAGTGAGGGGCTAGTGAGGGGCTAGTGAGGGTGGCTGGGCTACTAGAGCTTGGAGAAGCTCGGTGGCACAGACCGGACGGGGCTTCTCGGCTGGAGAAGCCAAAGGAGGGTGGTTTTCATTTTTAAAAACGAGGAAATGGGTCGGTTTGACAGAAATCTGGGAATTTTCAGCCCTGGGTTTCAGACATCGGTGCTGAATGGAGCAGGGGAGGTGTGTGGGGTGGGTGTGTGGGGGGTAAAAACCGACCTCAGGGTTTCCAGGCCAACTTGTCCCAGGTCTATCTGATCCTCCCTTCCCTTCCACAAAAGGTCGTGGCAACAGATCCCGGAGTTTGCCTGTGTAAAAAAATTGATTTATTTGGTGTAAAAGCGTTTAAGTGTTGTAATTCTTAATCACAGAGCAGACAGGATGTTAAACCTCTGTGTAATGGCACACAAGTAGCATAAAGGCAGGAACATAAGTTCCAGGACAGAAAAATTAAGTTGTGGATGTAAATTTCCTCATATTATCCATGCTTAGTAAAAAAAGGAGGCTTCAGCTATCCAAAATGTATCACTTCTGCCTGTAAAATGATACATTTACATTAAAAAATTCTTTTAGCTTAACACAGCTTCTGGAATTCCTTTTGGGTATTCTGTTATGCTGGAAAAAAAAATGGAAGAAAAAGGAAAAAAAAAAGGAAAAAAAGAATGAAAAAAAAAAGAAAAAAAGAAAAAAAGAAAAATAAAAAGGCACTGCACACAATGTTTGGGTTTTTTTCCCTGTTCCCTCAGGTTTTTACAAATGGATTTTACAAGTCCCTCACCAACTTTGAAAGATAACAGATTTGTAAGTATTTCCTGATGGAAATTAAAGTCTTTATTGACAGTGCTATCTCTGAATGAAGGTTTGTGCTCAGACAGTGCTTCTGAGAATTCCTGGCTCCCCTTCTTCCATCCTTTCATACTTTGTACATTCCTGATTCCTGTTTCCACAGGGGGAGTCCCATTCCAAAGTGTCACTTCACAGAACCTGTTACAATTTTCCTCTCATCTGTCTGTGAAGTTTCTTAGGGGAATTTCCTTTTGCCTGGCACCTCCCTTGATTCAGTTCCTGCAGTGTGGCAAGTAGCTTGGATGGGACTTTCCCTGGGATTTCTTGGGTTTTCCTTGCTATTTTTATTTCTTTCAGGCTGAAAACTCTTGTCTTGGACCATTTTTCAGTAAAAAAACATGCCTGCCTTCTTATCAGCTTCCAGCTGTAGCTCATGGATCCTCCTGCTTTCCTGCACTCAATCCCTTGAGTGAAGGAATATTTGGTTTTTTCCAGTTTTAAGTTATACACAGATGGGGATTTCCCTGTTGCTTACTGGATATTTGAAACTGGCCAAAGCAGTGGAAAAAATATTTTGCATTTTATTGCTTGTAGGAAATACCCAGCATTACCAAGAGACTTGACAAGATTATCTAACTTAGACCTTTTCCATGCCTAATTTTCATGGTCCACGTTCAAGTTTTATGTAATCTTCAGTAAAAGGGAGGGATTGCTTCAGCAGGTCTCTTTGGATTTTTTCCCCTTTTCTGCAGAATATTGCAGCCATAGAAACAAAACAAAGCTGAGAAGATTTTCTCCCTTCTTGGCTTTTACCCAGTTATTGTTTTCCCATGCTTGTGAACTTCTGCCCTGAAGTACCTAAATTCTGAAATGTTTCTTTTCTCACCTTCCTCCTGCTTGATGTTGCCTTTTATTGTCCAATCTCCCCGAGCTTGGAACCATCCCATTTTGAATGGTTTTTCCCATTATGCCTGCACATCCTTTATGCATTCTTTTAGAGGAACTGCTGAGAAAAAACACAGATAAACAAACATTTGTGGGTTTGAAAGGCTCAGTTCCCTGTGGAAGAGCACAGAGACAACATGCTTTTATTATTTATCAAAATATTACCCTGTAAATGTTTTTCATTTGACTGCAAATAATGATTACTGACCAAGATCCATTTTCTTAGATTTTTGTCCTGTACAGCCATAAAAAAAAATTCAGGATTTGGCCTAACTATCTGAATGCATTTAAAAAAAAAATATGCAGTATATGCTCCCCTCTGACAGGCAGGTTTTGGAAGGTTTAATTATGAAATACAATTGGTCTCTCAAAATATTTGTCTCACCACAATCCCTGCCTGAATAAGTGGAGAAAACCAGCAAATGTGCAGACAGAAAAAATAAGTTGGGTTGTAATTAATGGACATGCACTGAAAACTGCTGTGGCAAAATGCTTCACCCTTTGGCAGGGGGTTTATTTTTTCCTGTTGAAAGGAAAATTTCTTTTTATTTTTTCCTGTTTATTTTTTCCTGTTGAAAGGAAAATTTCTTTTTTATTTTTTCCTGTTTATTTTTTCCTGTTGAAAGGAAAATTTCTTTTTAATTTTTTCCTGTTTATTTTTTCCTGTTGCAAGACTGTGTCTCAGTGTGAAAACCTCTTCTTTTCTCTCCAGAAAATGATGAGCCCTGATGCTTCTGGCACATCCCACAATGAGATGGAAACCAGTAACCAAGCACTAAAGAACTGGAAGGCAAGTTCTAGGAAGTACCTGCTGGAATCATGGCAATAAGCTGAAAGATTCTTAACTCTCCCCCAGTTTGTTTAACTTGTTCTCTGCTCTTCAGGGGTCCAGGCTGGTGTTGGTATCTGTGGTAATTACACTTGCAAGTCTAAGGGAAATATTTATGCCAAGTGTTAGAAACAAATAAAGGGCTTACTTAAGGTTTGGTTTGGTTTTGTTCCCTTGGAAGGAAAAAAAAAAATCAAAATATTTTTCTTTTTACTATCTAGGGAAGCACTGCAAAATAGAAGAGCTGATTTTTAATGTAAATTAAATGCTGAGGCAGAGGTTTTTAAAGCAGAGGCAGTACCTGATAAAGCCAGACTTTGAAAAGAAACAGCTAAAGGACATTAATAAATCTGGGGACAGCTCTGAGGTATGGAGAATGCTGCCAGCAGTCAGTACCTGGGGAGCTGTGTAAGAGGTGCAGGTTAGAGAAATAAGAGTAATATTTCCTTCTCAGTTTAAAGGACTATGGGGGTGTTGCAGACTGGAATATGCTGCATGGAGTTTTCAGTGGCAGATTAAGAACCAGTGTGATAAAAGTCATGGGTAGAGCAACAGGAGGAGTTCCTGTAGGCTGTCAAGGAGGTGGTTTCAGTGAAGTGTTGTTTGGCCTGTAAATGACTGAGCAGAAATCATGGCTTCAATATTAAAAGCTATTAAAATATAATGACCAGGTTAGGCATAGTCAGGCTGGCACAGGCTTTTCTGAAAGCTGGTGTTGGTTTTCCAGTCAGAAATGTTTGGATGTTATAGGCAGAAGAGGTCATTATCACCACCTGGCTGTTGACTGACATTATCTTCAGCTGATGGGAATTGCTCTCAAATATCTGGATGGTTCATGGCTTTAAAGGAGCCACCTTCCCCCTGGAGTTACCTCCCTTTGGGCTGTTTCCTTCTCCCTCCTTTCCTTTTCAGCCTCCAAAAAAACCCCCACTATATTGTGCATGGCTGTCATGTAGAATAACTGAAAGCTGAAACAGTTTCTGATGTCTACAGAGCTGGCTGAAATGTATTTTTGTTTTCTGAGTGCTTAATTTTTCATTTAATGCATTTTTGGGGCTGTAGAGAGAACTCTGTGAACTCAATGAAGAAAATGCTGAGCTGCAGAAAGAGATTGGAAAGCTCCAAGAAGAGATTGCCCAGTGCAGCTCAAAGCCTTTGCCACAAAATCAGGTAAAGCTTGAAATGTTTTGCTCTTTGTCTTTTGGGAGCTCACATTTTTATGGGGTCAGTTCTAGGCTGCTGGGACCAGTTGTTCAGCATTTGAACCTCTACTGGTTTCATTATAAAACAGAGCTTGAATTCTATATTCTGATTTTACCTGGCAAGATAACATGAAGCTGAGGATAGAGAAAGAAGTAGAAGTATCTGAAATGCTGAAAACTGAAGGAAGAAAAGCAGAAAAATGCTTAATGGGAGACCCTGGGATAAAAAATACACAAAGCATGGGTCATTTTTAAGTACTCTGATTTTATATTTCCTGGGTAGGAGGATGGAAGGAAGGGAGTGTGCCCATTCTATGGCAGAGGCAGAGTTTATTTTAACCCAAATTGAGGTTAACTTGGTGCCAGTCTCTCCTGTGAGCCCAGCTCAGCAACAAGTCCATGTGCAGCTGGCTAAACCCCAGTGATACCAAGCAGGCTGCCAGGCAGGACCCAGACTCTCGTTTGGTGAAATTACTGCAGATTCTGAGGGGTTCAGAAACCTGAACTTGCTTCCTGGACATTTCAGCTTCTAAAAACCTGTTTTCGTTCCAAACTGGAACAAACCCAAATATTTTGGGAAATTTACGATGAAATGAAAACTGTGACTTTTTTTTTGTTTGTTTTTTTTGTTTATACAGAGATTGAAACTCTGTGCAGGTGTTACCTGGTTCAGCACTAACAGTATCAAAACATCAGCTTTCTAAATCCCATTTCTAACTTCAGGGGATGCTGATCAGTCGAACCTCCTGAATTTTCCTTGTCCCTGGAGAGGGCAAGGCTCCTCTAGAAGGAAAATTGGATTTTCCTTGTCCCTGGAGAGGGCAAGGCTCCTCTAGAAGGAAAATTGGATTTTCCTTGTCCCTGGAGAGGGCAAGGCTCCTCTAGAAGGAAAATTGGATTTTCCTTGTCCCTGGAGAGGGCAAGGCTCCTCTAGAAGAAAAATTGGATTTTCCTTGTCCCTGGAGAGGGCAAGGCTCCTCTAGAAGGAAAATTGGGCATGAACAGGGACCTACACCCAGCATCTGAATTACCTTCAGGAAGAATGTCTCTGCTGGCTGCTGAGGGAATGGAAAGTGGGCTCACAGATAAGATGAGAGTTGTGAAGATAGTGGCAGAAATGTTTTAATCACCCTGATTATTTTATCTTGACACCAGCAGTATTTTTTTTTTCCCAAGCAGGCTTTCATTTTAAAATAGTCATGGAAAAGAGTTATCTGAAGCTCCCTCAGGTCTGGCAAAGCCTTTCCTAACCAACACTCTTAAGCATGGTTGTGTTCTACTCTATTTATAAAATTTTTGGCTCCTCTGATCTGCTTTGCTGAGCTGGCAACACACAGGGCTGCTTGCTGGCTTCTCATTGCTGTAGAGCAGTGATGCACTTGGGCAAAAATAAATGGGAACCCAAATGACTCTGATACTTCCTTTTTTGCAAGGTTTAGATACCAAAAGTAGTCTGCTTCTGCAGGTGGAAATGCCCATGGACTTCATGAAATATTTATGGGGGAAGGTCATGTTTAAGTTCAACATTAATCATCAAAAGAGGGGAAAAAAAAACTACCTCACTGACTAAAACCCCAGTAATAGATAAATCCAACAAGTCAGATTAGTTACAAGAGTTAGACCTGGTTTACCAGCCATGTTTTCAATCTGCTTCACTATTAATTTTTTTCAAAACAAGGCATATGTAGCACTTCAAGGAAAAACTACTGTTCATTTTTCCATTCTGCAGTAAGTAACAGAAATTATTTTTTTTTTTTTTTCCCCCTGTCTCGTTTCTAAAACGCCAGATTAAAAAGGAAGTAGCAGAAATGAAACTGAATTTCAGTCACCTGGAAGAGGTGCAGGGTGATTATCCAGAGCTGAACACTCACTGTGTTTTTGATGTAGCTACAAAAATCCCATTCAGCCTGAACAGAAATGAGGCACTGCTCACTTTTGAAGATGAAGAAGGTATGATGCACATGTTGAGTATAAACTTTATGTTTCTGATGAAATTCATTGCCAAAGGGATAACTCTAGTATTCATATTTGATACACGTTGAGAGCATCCTTTGGCAGCATTAAAATATAAATATATATATTGAAAAAGATTCTACTTTTCTAGACTACTCCAAAGATAATATATTTTGCCTCTAACCAGTGAGATTTTATGGAAATAGACAAGCCTGGAGACATGGATAGGGATCTGGTTGCCTTAATGTTAGTTATGTCTGCTTCACTGATGCAAAAGAAGATTTTGCTGAAGTGGCTGGGGAATGGTTTTGGTCATAATGATTAAACAAGCCTCTTCTTATCTGAAAATTTGTGTTTGTTTGTTTTTTTTTTTTTCCTTAGTTGCCCAGAAGCTGATAAAAATGGATAAATACACTGTGGATCTGGACAGCAAAACAGCACATATAAGAGGGAAGCCCACTGCACTTGGTATGGGAGTCAAATTTGAGGTAAGCAGCTGAAATATGAAACTGTGAAGATGCAAACTTGTAGTTTAAAAAAAAAAAAAAAGGCTTGACGTTCAGGTTTTTTGAGGGTTTTCAGTCACAAAGCACACCAAAAAAACCAAAAAAAAAAAAAACTAAAAAACCAAACCCACAATCTTTTTTTTTTTTTTTTAGCTCCATGTCACTATTTCTGGCAAGAAGATCAATGTTTCTGAAGTCCCTGAGCTACCCATTCCTGAGGAGTGGATGAGAGACAAACTAGAGCTGAATTTCCAGAAATCTGAATATGGAGGAGGGGAAGTAAAAGATGTGTGCTATGACAAGCAGTCTGGAGCAGCTGCTGTGACATTCCTCAGGCCTGGAGGTACCATGAGATACTCTGGTGGGGAGATGTAGGGGCCATAATGCCCCTCCTGCCTTCTGTTCCATTCCTTACTGCATTCTGTGTTAACTTAAAACACTGAGTGTAGCAAATTCATCCCAGGGAGAGTCCAATAGATCAGGAAAAGATGTGGCTTCACCCTCCACCTCTGTAAATAAAGCAGTATTTCTTCATATTCCTTTTTTATTAAATATGACCCGATAGGCAGCTTGTGAGCTTTAGTTATTCCTTGGTCAAAAACCTGGTTTTCTTTTCTTTTTTTTTTTTTTTTTTTTCTTTCTATTGCTGGAGACTTGTATTGCAACAAGAAAATTAGGAAAATGGTTTTGATTTTAGCCCTTTTTTCCTGAAAATGAATTTAGGCAGGCTTTCAGATTGCCCAACTGTATGAAAGTCTATGAAGGTCAGGGGAGCCACATCCATTTAGAGCAGCTGCTTTAGATTTATTTCAGAAGCTTTTGAGGATATTTAATGATTTTGCTTGGGTTTTGAAATGCCATATAAACTTTCTGCAAAATGCATGTAAAGAATCTCCAAGTATGCTGTCACTTATTGGCTTCTAGACCCCTGCAGGAAATATTCCTCTGTTCTTTGATAAGCTCACAAAATGCATTTTGGGTTGCATTACCCTGACTTCTCTTTTTGTCCTTCTCCTTACAGCAGCAAACAGCTTTGTGAGACGTGCCAAATACCCTTTCCATGTAAATGGGAATTTCTATAGGCTCTCTGTGTCCCCAGCCACCTGTGTACACTTGGAAAAGCTGCAGGTAAAAGAATCTCCTCCACAAGCAGAGCAGATACGTGGGAAAGATGAGATATGGGCAGGATTTTTGGTTCTGAGGACTGCAGGAGCTTTTTTGTCATGCGTGTTGTGAAACTTATTAGCAAGTGTGAGCCTGCAGCAGGCTGCTCTGCTGCTAATCTCATGTTTTGCAGGCTGAAAGCTATAATTTATTTTAAAAGGGTGTGCATGCCTGTCTTTGATCAAATTATATCCCCACTTACCATGCAGCCCGTGCTAGACGGGAGGCAGATACTGAATTGTTTGTGAAGTGGGTTAATAGCAGACACAACAACATCTTCCTGAGTCACCAAGCACTGTCACACTCATCCCTAATGAGAGGATGCTGACAGCCTCAGCAGAGACCCTTCTTGTTCCACCAAATGTTGGCTCATTCATCTTTTTTCATTCACTCAGCCCAAAGACTGACTTTCTTTCCCTGCAACACTCCACTGCTTGCTCGTGGTGTTCTCGGGGAAACTGTCTGTGTAGTTGCTATGAATAGATGGTAATCAAGGCAGTATTGTGTATATAATCAGCCCTTTTTAATTAAAGCATTGTCTGGAGTGTGTGTGTGTGTGTGTTTGAGGCAGGTGGGACTCATGGCATTGTGTGGAGTGATGCTGTCTGCAGACATCAGGCATCCCCAAATCCCACGTGGGGGGGTGTGGAGTGGGGCACCCTTTGTGATGCTCTTTGTGCTTGGTCCTGGCTGGCAGAGTTGGGAACTCTTGTGATTTTTTTGGGTTTTTTTTTTTTTTTTTTTTTTCAGTGACAGAAATAGACAGCACTGTCTAAAGGCTTCAAATGTCATGAAGGATCCCAGCCATACCTGATCAGGGAGGTTTTTATCTCCAGTGTCTGCCAGTTCCTGTAGAGACATCGTGCAGCAGCTGGTGTTTAATGCACATTGGTTTTTCTTTCCTCAATAGGTCTACGGTGGGGTTTCTAAGAAGACCATCCTGTTGAAAGGAATTCCAGAGGTGGAAGATGATGAGGAAAGTGTAGAGGACATGATTAAAATCCATTTTCAAAAGCCCAGCAGAGGCGGTGGGGAAATAGAGAATATCAAATATGTATCAGGACAAGGAGTGTGTGTTTGGTTTGAGGAGGATACTTCAAATTCCACGTAGGACGTTGTAGAAAGACCTAAGGAAGTTCTCACCACAGGCACAGGAAGCTCAGGAGACATGGTGCTTTTATGTTCTGAAATGTCTACCTGGAGAAGAGGAGCTGCCTGCCTTTCTGATCTGTGAAACATCACAGATTTTGTATAAAAATTCAGTAAAACTCCTGCCTGGTGGTCCAGAGCTTCCTGATTGAAGTCACAGAAAAAGCCTCCACCAGCACTTGGAACTTAATCTGTTTTCTGCAAACCTGCAGGTTTTGTATTGTGTGAATTTTAGATAGTGGGGTCCCACACATCTAGAGTGGGATAAATCTTTCCCTTCTTAAATTTTGATTACAAAAGCTAGATGTGATCACAACCAAAAGTGGCTTTAAAGTGCCCTAGCTTCAGCAGGTAGCTCTGACACAACACCAGCCTGGCTGGGGTAACACAATTATCCTGTCATGCCATAAAATCTGCAGCATTGAGTAAGTAGAATTAAAGTAGAAAAAGGGGCAATGCAAAAGCACCACAGATTTACTCAAAAATTGCACTTTGTAAGAAATGCTATAGCAGTCATATTGCTTTTTTGCTGTCAAAATGCTGTTAGTTCTCCTAGGATCTGATGCAAATTTTTCTGAGCTTCTGTTACCTTCAGCACTTAAGGGCTGGATTTGATGAGCTTGAAGGTCTTTTCCAACCAAAACAGTCCCATGATGCCATAACTTCCTAACCTGATCCATTGTTTGGTTTTAATGCTTGTTTCTACAATTACATTTTACCTCGTTTGTGGTCGTGTTTTTGCTTCCTTTAAAACCTTGCACTTGAGATGGATTCAATCTCCAACATCTGGCTCTGTAACCATCCCTGGGAAGCTCTGGGAGGCTGAGTAGAAAGGGGATCAGCTGGAAAAAAAGCAAAAAGAATTCAGTGCAAATTAATTTTGCAGCATGGAAGGTCCCCCTTTTTGTTTCCAGTCCATCCTTCTCATTGTGGAAGATCTTTAAAATAAAATGGAATTGCAAAACCAGAGGATGATTTCTTTTCCACGGAGGAATGTGGCTCCTTCTCTGCTGTCACCTTTTCCCTTTGCTACCCCCGTGGGCTGAAATGGTTTGGCAATAATTTGAACTTCAAAGTAGCACGGGTCTCACCTGGGAAAATAGCTTTTTTCATAGCTTTTTGCCATTTTAGTCTGCAGGAGAAGGACCACACACCCAACTCCTGCAAGAAGAGCACCACAAATATGCCTCACGTATTCATTATTCTAGAAAAAGTGTTAATAGGTAAATAGATACAGTTGGATATGGGAAACTGAGAGCTGCCAGCACCACAGTTGATGTTGAAGTTACTGATGGGTGAGATGCATGGGGCTGCAGCACCTCTTGCTGTTTAGTGCCTGGAAAGGCACTGACAATTGATTACCTGACAATTACAAAACAAAACAAAACAAAAAAAAAGTAGTTTTGAGTATTGCTAGAGACTGTGTACTTTTGCATGCAGCAGCTTTAAAATGTTGGTAAGATCAGATGACTTTAAAGCAGAGGAAATCCTGATGAAGGTTAAAAATGTCATGAATTTTAACTGTATAAACACAGCAAAGCAAATCCTTTTAAAACAGAGAAAGTTTTAAATCCTCTTTAAGGCATCACAGTGTGTGGGAGCAGTGAGTAGCTGTGGGATGGAAGTAGTAAAATCAAGATGAGATTTTTAAGTAACATTTGAAGACACACATTACTTGTATCTTGGGGTTTTTTCTGATTAATTGATTATAATGTTTAAATTTGAAAGCAGAAGTGGTGCTACATGACATGCTGTAAGTGTTTTAATGCTGGCAAACAATGTAGCATTCAGCTGATGTGTTTACAAGTGGCGATATCCTTTTCCATTTTTTTTTCCCCCAACCTACCTGAGCAAACTGTTGTTTCAGTGGAAGTTGTTACTTCTAAAATACAAACACTCCACATTTTCACAGCTGCACCTTTCCCCAGCTCGAGTCAGTCAGATAGGGACGACTAAGACCCCCCAGCTTCGGCAGAAATAGGGGAAAAGGGAGTTTTAGTGTGCAAAAATGGGGTTTTAATGTGCAAAAATAAGGTTTTTGCTGCTTCTGTGGCTGCCCCACGGCGGGGCGGCCGAGAGGAGGCGGCGGCCCCCCCGCCGGGCTCCTGGAACGCCGCTCCCGACGCTTTTCTTTCGTTTTCATCACCGGATCGGGGCCGGCCGAACCTTCCACCACCTCACCCGGTTTTTCTGCCAGCTTTCAGCGTCGGATCGAGCCTGCTCGGGGGTTCAGCCGCCCTCCGAGCCGTCCCCCAGCCCTCGGCGGAGCGGAGGCCATGGCAAGTGGCGGGGGGCCAGCAGGGCGCTGAGGGGAAGGCGGGAGGGAGTCCCGGCTGGGACAGGGGTTGGGGCTGCCCGATCAAGAGAAGAGCCGCAGTCCCCACAGGAGATCGGGGATGGTTGCGGGGGGGTTGTGCTGTGAGGTTTGGGAGGGGAAGCGCGGCCCTTCTCGCCTCCCGAGCCCCCTGACAGCGGGGCTGCCCCGGGCTGAGGGCGGAGCGGCCATTTCCTGATGAGCAGCTTGAGGAGGGCTGCGGGCAATGGCGGCGTGAGGGGAAGCAGTGAACCCCCTAAGGGAACCCCTGAGAGAACCCTCTGAGAGAACCCCCTGAGTGAACTCTGAGTGAGCCCTCCAAGTGAACCCCCCGAGTGGCTGAACCCTCTCCACCCGTGTCTCCGTTCCCACACGGGCAGTACCCGTGGCCCTCCTGCCCTTCCCCTTCATCCCTGGCAGCGGCAGCTCTGCTTTCCCACTTACTTGTATGAATATTTCCGGGTTTTTTTTAAGTAGCAGTGAGACCCAACAAGGTCTGTGGGCACGTGTTGACATCTGGCCCCTCATCAGTGTCCCTCATTTCACCAAGAAACAGCAAATGCACTGGCTGAACCTTGAGCTTCTCTCCTGCTCTCCTCAAATTGGAGCTGCTCCTCTCCTCTCCCAGCTTTGAGCTTCTCCTCTCCTCCCCAACCTTGAGCTTCTCTTCTCCTTCTCTTCCCAAATTTGAGCTGCACCTTTCCTTCTCTCCCAACCTTGACCTTCTCCTCTCCTCCCCAACCTTGAGCTTCTCCTCTCCTTCTCTCCCCAAATTTGAGCTTCTCCTCTCCTTCATCCTCTCCCCATCTTCTGCAGCTCCACGTTGCTCTCCAGCAGCAGTCCCTGAGCACAGGCTTGGCTTAGCAGGGATTCAGCACGCAGCAACTGTCAGCTTGTGAATTCTTTCTTTTTTTTTTTTTTTTTTTCATTTTTCTTTTTTTCTTTTTCTTTTTACTCCTAACCTCAGTAGCAGGCATGAGTGGTGGCTCCAAAACACCAGCTGCCAAGGTGTGAGGTGGTGTCTGGCAGCTGAGGGCTCCCGCTCGCGCTGCCTCGGCGGCGTGAAGCGTGAGAAAGCTCTGTGTGAAACTCCTTCAGCCTTTGGAAGCACCTTGTTTGTATTCCCTGCCTGGTGTCTCATTAGTGCAGAAAACTTGCTTTCACACGGATGTTGCCACCAAAGTAATTGCCTGATCTAATTAGAGCTCCTGGCTCTTTAAATTTGATGGGTGATGAGAAAAAAAAACATAAAAAAAGAGGTCTCGTGTCTTGGTGAATGAAAATCCAGCGTGGCTGCACAGTCTGACTGAGTGTGTCTCCTCACTGCCTTCAGAAACACTGCCCTGGTGGTCCACATGGCTTTGGATCACATCTACAAAGTGTTCACCCTGGTGGCACTTTCTGCTGGCTGTGCTGGTCCTCAGGTGTTGTGCAGCCCAGGTCCAGAAGAAACTTTGTAAGAGAAATCTCAAGAGTTTTGGTGGAATGAGTGGCCTCAAGTACAGTCACTGTGAAGTTCTGGAGGGTTTGTTCCCATGAACACTGCCAGGCAGACATTGCTGAGTTATTTGCTGTCTTCTAGAAAGTCAATGAACTGTTAAAAAATCCCCCTTAGTGTTTGACCACATACAGCGATTTTTTTTTTCCTGTGATATTCCCAGTGAAATAGTACTGTTTATGTCTGTGTAATAAGGATGGAAAGAAAATACACTTTCCTTAACAAGACATGGATGCAAATCCTATTTAAGGATGGGTTTCATGTTTGCAGCACCGGGAGGTTTGGCTGTGATGAAAATCATGTGTGTGTAGCTGGTTGTTTCATGCACTGTGAGTCTCAGATGACTGGGATTATGTTCTTCCAATTTAGGAAGGTTATCCATTCAGTAAGTAGAGAGAGATCAGTCAGAGCACAACCCTGGCTCCCAGCTCCCATGAATTTTACAAGGAAGAACGTGCTGAATCTGACCTTCCCACAGTCTTTACAGAATAGGACCCGCAGTTAAAATTTTTCATTCACTTCAAATTTGGCATATTAGAAACAGCAAACAACCTTGGCAGTGTGACACTGGACCTTTCCTGTGAGCAGCTGTTAAATTTAGATGTCATTTTTCCTGCTCTAAGAAGAGATTGAGAGGGTGTAAATTATACTTAGAGAGTCAGGAGGGTTTTGGTTTTTTTTTTTACTGCACAGTAATATAAGGGTGCCTGAGGGAGCCTGGTGTTCATGGAAATCTGATTCAGCAGTCTTCTTAATTAGCTACTAAACACTCAAGTCTGTGCCAAGGGAAGGGGAGTCACTTCAGCTGTCAGGGTGAATCTGGGTGACTTCTGCAGGATGTCCCCTCTACCCTTGGGTTTACCACGTGCCACATCTCTTTGTGCAGGCATCAGGAGAAGCTGATAAATCAGCAAGGAGGATTGTTGTCACTGGTGTCCCACATGGCCTTCTGCACCATGATGTCATGACTGACATCCTGATAATTCACTTCCAAAAGTCGAGGAATAATGGTGGAGATGTGGAAGAAGTGAAGTATCCAACAGAGAAGAAAGGAGTTGCCTATGTAACTTTTGAAGACCAAGCAGGTATTTAGTTTCATAGCCTGTAGTAAGTAGAACCCTCCCCCAAAGAGTTAGCCATACAGTCTTAATCCCAAAACAAATTATTTAAAATTGTTTGCTGGTACTAGGTTTTTATAGATCTGGGAGATTAACACCTCTCTTTTAGTCATTCAGAGCTTTTTTGATTTCTGTTCAGTGCAGACATGACTCTGAAGAGGCTTTATGCAAAGCATTTTGTTGCATTTATTTTAGGAATGAACTTACACTCTGCATAACAGATAGGATTTTTGTAGTCAAGCCTTTGGAAATAAATCTCTGTCAATTAACATTTAAGAAGACAGGCTGCTGTCTCTCTCTCAACAATTTTGACTAATACATAAAATATTAGGCAAGAGTATTGAGATGCCTGCCATCAGACTGACAAAGGCACATGATCTGACTGCACAGCAAGTGACTCTGGCTTTCCCTTTAGTTGTAGAGAGTGTCCTAAAGAAGGATCAGCATCTACTGGAGGACCAGAGGCTGTCCAGATCCTATCCCCTGACAGTAACTCGTTACTGTGGAAATGTAAGCTCGTTAGTAATTAACCTACCTGTGCTTCCATTGCTACTCCCCCCACTACTTAACCTCTCTAATTCACAATTCCAGGTCTTCAGCTCTGTCACATCTCTCCTCAACATGTCTGTTTTCAAAGACCACTTGGTTTTAGAAGAGCTGATCCAAGAGCTTCAGAAGAAGAGCACAGATCTGAGCTTTGGCCCTTTGCAGCCCAATGGGATTATTTCTGTTCAAGGGTCATTTCCAGCAATCCAATCCCTCAGAGACTTTCTCTTCCTTAAAGCAAAATCCCTGTCAGAGAAGGAGCAAAGAGGAGACCAAGAGTCCCACCAGAGGCCACAGCAGCACAGACTTAGCAGGGAGCCAAAGCATCCCAGTCAGGATGGGGAAAAACAAGTGGTGGTTCTGGACGCAGACACCTACTACTACATGAAGTGCTTTTACCCCAAGATATTCCAAATAAATGCTGATGTTGTGATTTCTGACACCACTGATGGTGATGTAACTACAGTCTGCATTGAGAGCAGGTCTGGTGCTGGACAGGCATTGAGGGTCAGAGAGCAAATTGAAAGTCAGTATATAGAGCTCCACCAGGTTTTACGTAAGGAAAGGATCTACTTTGAGAAGAGCACCAGAGATGAAAAGAAGAGATACACAGCAGTGTGTAAAACCCTCAAATCCCTCCACCCTTCTGTTTTGCCCATTTTTTATAATACTCACCTTGATATTATAGGCACTTCTTCAGAGATTTTTAAATTTACAGAGGAGATGATCAGTAAGATTCAGAAGCTGTCTCAGGCCAGGTAGGATGTTAGTGTTCAGACTTTTTACACAGCCTGCTTCTCGTGCAGACTCTTCTGGTACAACACACATGATCTCTCATGAGCTTAGAGACCAAAGCTGGGCCTCCTCTGTGCAGGCAGAGCCACTTTCCTCCTTTTTATGAGCTGTGTTCTGGGCACTTTTGCACTTGTTCTTGCTGTTGGGGAGCACATGGTGAGAAAAGGTTTTTTTTATTTAAAAAAAAAAGAGTTCTCAGTAGCATAAGAAGTCAGACTGACAAAGCTGGGTGAGCCAACCTGATGTAAGATGCTGCTCTGAACTTGCATTTTTTATGCAAGGAGATGACCAGTGAGAAGCCTTTTTCTGTTGCCTTTATCTGCCAAAGGGAGTTCTTGTCATTGAGCTGTGTGAAGAAGATAAAGCTTTGACACTTGAGGGAATGAAATGCTTATTAAATTGATAGGCTTGTCATGTCCTCAGAAAGGCCTTAGAAGACAGCACTGGAAGTTCTTGACAGTAGAAAATAAGTGAGTTTTTAATCATGGGAGCAATAATGTGGGTTTTTTTCCCAGCTGTAATGACATCTGCAGCATCCCTTGACAGCGTGTTATTCAGACATGAAAGTATTATCACAAGTTTTGATGGGAAAATCTGGAATCAGATTCTCTTTATGCAAATCCACTTCTGTACCCATTGCAGGGGTCCAAATGCCCAGACCAAGTTAGGCTTTTTGTAAAACCAGCTTAGAAAAGAAACCTTTGTTTTGCCATGTCAGTGTGTTCAGCAGACTTTGTGAAAACAGAGTGGGGGGAAAAATGTCAAAAGTTTTATGCCATTAAAGAAATCAGTTATAAAAAATACTGTGCCTGTGTCCCCCTGACCTCTGGTTGGAAGCCCAAGCACTGATCAAGCTGTTAAACAGGTGCTGATGCTTTGTATGAAATTATCCCAACCAAATGGGATGATGATGATGGTGATGATGATGATGATGATGAGCTTAAGGGCTTTGCTGAATGGGTATTTGGGGGAATATTCCTTAAGGGATTCATCCCTTGCCACGTATCCAGGAGGCTCAGTGAGGGGGTGGGAGATAGGGGTGTCCAGGGATCCCCTTCTCTGCTCCCCAGGGAACTCTCCAGAGCTGTTCCCAGTGCTCCCCACAGAGCTCACACAAAGCTGGGAAGTTTTTCAGCCGTGCAAAAGAGAAAATCCTCTCTGAAGGATAATCCTTTAATGAAATTAATGCCCTTTGCTGGTGCCAGGGTTGGGCTTGTCTTCTTTTTTTCTGAAGAGCCTCATTTTTTTCCTGATTTGTAGCATTAGGGAATCACAGAACGGTTTGGGTTGGATGAGACCTTAAAGGTCATCTAGGGCCAAATCCCTCCCCCTGCATGGGCAGGGATGAATTATAAATATATATAAAATTATAAAGCCACATGAATGTATTTCCCCTTTGCTTCAATAATCTTTAGGGCCAGGCTGGCACACCAGTGCTACTGGGATCCTGACTGGTTACTACTGGCCGAGTGTCACTTCTCAAGTTTGACAACTGAGGAGTTTGCAGCACCAGTGCAGGTGTCATTCAGGCCTGGCTGCCTGGTAAGCACATCAGGTTTTTTTTTTCAGTCAAAACCTGCAGATCTTGAAAACATCCCAGCTGGATAAAATAATTGCTGAATCCTTGCTGTGTTGCTCCAGCTCCTCTTCTGCTTCCCTCGCCACGTGCCCCTTGGCCACCACGTCCTTGGCAGAGCTGGGGCTGTTCCTCACCCACCAGCCAGCATTGTCTCATTGTGTGCTGCTGCTGCTGCTCTCCCATCTGCTCTCAGCCCCGGGATGCCATTTCTTTAGACAAAAAAAAAAAAAAAAAGAGCTTTTTTGCCTTGGTGGTTTTGTGTCTGTGGAGTGCCTGGTCAATAGGGAGCTGGACGCGGGGTGGATGAGCACGTAGCAGCTATTGTTCTGCTCCAGCCTTTCTGAGACTTCATTTTCCTCTTCATTTGCAGCAGCCTTGGCCAGGAGCACCCCCTCTTTGTCACCTCTGGTGGGTCCTTGTGGGGAGCAAGGACAGCACAGGGGCTTTAGGAGTGACAGTGAGAGGCACGTGGCTGAGCTGCTCTAAAATTCAACCTTGCAGAGGAACCTGTTCTCTGTGGCACTGATCCACCAGGAGAGGCTGGAGTTTGCTGTAAAATACAAAAAGCATTCCAGGGGAATAACATCATCCTTGAAGCACTTATTTGTTCCTTCCTTCACAATGCAGATAGCACGGAAAACAATAGATGTTTAGCAAAAAAAAAAAACCCCAAACCAAAAAAAACAAGTCCCCTCGTATCATTACCATGAATACTTGAGTAACAACAAATCAGTGTTAGGTCTGGGGGGAGACTTGGGAGCTCTCATCCTCACAGTTGTTTTTATGGCAAGCAGAACACTCCTGGATTTATTAAACTCCACCAAGGCATTTAGGATTTGTGTCTGGGAAACCAGGTGGATGTTGAAATCTTGATGGATGTAATGGTTTAACTAACAGAAGAAACAAAAACAATTAACCCAAGGAAATCACCTGACAAGGCAATGGGATAGAAGGAACAGAGAGAGCTAGAGGCAGGTACTAGAAACTTTAGTGGGCTGATTGCCCAAGAAGCTTGAATCAGCTAAAAACCTGCCCTTGGGGTGACCTTGAGTAATTGTAACATGAAAACCACCCTGCAGAAGTGAAGATCCCTGCATGGCTCCAGCCCCTCCACCCGCTCAGCTCCCACAATAAAATTAAAATTAAAAGCCACTGCACCTTTAAATGAAAACCAGGAGACCCTGCAGCCATCAGCTTCAAGAGAAGGGATTGTCAGCTCCAGGAAGAGCCCAGTGAGCAAGGAATATGCTAAAAATGGTGATTTCCAAGGTATAAAACATATGTGTGGTAGCTCTGTGGGAATAAGACCCCCCCCAGCACCCCTTTCTGCCCAGAACCACAAATAAATTGCTAATGCCCTGACCCTGTGTGTTCCTGGCTTGCACACTGGGTTAAGAAGCCCCATTTTGGGACAGCAAGAGCAGATGTTACTCCCAGGTGTAAACCAGTGGTACCAACTCAGGTTTTGCACTTTTAATTGGAAAGGAGAATTTGCTACTGGGATCTCAACAAAATGTTGGCTCTTATTGCTGTGTGGACACTTGCTGCACTTCACCAGAAGGGAACACGTTGTTGTAAAAACACAAAGCCTAATTTTGACATCAGGCACAACACCAAGCCTAAAAAAAAAAAAAAAAAAACAAAAAATAGAAGGTGACAAAGGGCAGCAGAATCTGAGCACAGATTCTGGCAGCACCCCGCTGCAGTCAGTGGGTTAAAGCACCATTTTTTTGTCACCTGAAAAAAACCTGATATTCCAAGAGACAATTCAGCATCCCTCAGCAGGAAAATACTGTGCAGTTTGGAGGCAAAAGCAATCTCCTTGTTGGCCAGAGGGGACGGGGGAGATAGGAGGAGGAGGAATGATTTACTGGAGTCCTTTTGCTGTCACTGTCAGCACAAGGCAGGACAAAGGCAGGACAAAGCCTCCTTCACTCCCCACTGCACCTGAGCATCTCATTCTGCAAGGTAAAGGATGTATCTGATTGCTGTGGGAAGGAAGTTGTTCCATTTAGGAAAAAAAAAAAGCCCTTCCTGGAATTTTAATTGTTGTCATCAGGTCTGCCACCTCTGCAACTTGCCCTGTGCATTTGTTAAAGGGAGAAGACCCCATCCTGCAGCAGCCCCATCGTGTCCCCTGCAAGGTGGCAAGGCCAGAGTGGTCTTTGCCTAAGGAAGAAGCAGTTGCTGCTTTTTGAAGCTGTGTCTTTCTTACAAAAATAAAAACAAAAAATAAAAACAAAGCGTAGGAAGACTAAAGAGCGTTGCTAGCAAACAGCTCACTCCTCACAACAGCTCTCAGGCTGGTGTCTTCATCCGGCCACACTGGAGGCTCAGCAACATAAAACCCAGCTGGAAGGAGTCAGCAGTCATCAGCTGAGATGGTTGGGGGTGGCTGGGGGTCAGTCCCTGCTGGGGTCAGCTGGGGACCTTCCCTTCTCCCGGCAGGAGAGAGGAGATGAACTTCCCAGACCCTGGATCCGGAGGAGCTGAGGCTCTGCCTTGGCTCAGCTTCAGCTCCGGGGAGGCTCCTGTAAACAAACACACACACACAGACACGTTCCTGGTTTGCTGCACATCTTGTGGGAGAGGAAAGCAGCTGGAGAGCAGGGCCAGGCTACAGAATTCCAAAGGGAAATTCCTCCTCCGTTGCACAACATTTCTCTGGTGGCTTCGACCCTCGGCGTGGCTGGTGGGGGTTTGGGATACCTGGCTGCCATCCAGTGTCATTCCACATAACTCATTTCTGGTCCTTTGGGTTTGTACCTTCCATCTGCCACGCTCACTGCTGAAAGGACCTTTTCCCTTTTAAACCAAGGGCTTGGTGAAAGCCATGTAGATACTTCCCCTGCCATCAGAGGATGGGTCTTCCCTGACTCCTGCAGCAGGCTGCCCAAAGAGACAGCTTGGGTGGGAGGAAAAGGGATAATAATGATTAATTTGAATTATTTTTAAAAAACAACAGCAAGAAACAAAGAGAAAAACTGAGTCAAACCTGCACAACAATTGACAGAGCCTGGTCTGGTCATCCTTTTTCCTTAGCTCCAGGGAGTTGCAGAACATCTGCTGGAAAACAAGCTCCTTTTTCTGCTCCTCCTAACACAGCTTTCCTTTGTCTCCTGACACCCATTAACGACCTTTGAAGAAATCTCCTAAAAGCAACTGGGTTAGGGAGAAATACAACTTCTAATGGCAGCAGCCAACCTTGCATCCAAGCTGCTCTCCAGGTGGATTTCCCAGCTGGACACTGCTGCTGCCTTTGTAACAACCCCAGCAGGAGGGAGCAACTTTACCCCCCAAAAAACTCTGTATAAAATAAAGGAGAAACCAAGTTCTGTTATCTTTCTACAGCTGAAATCATTCCACAGTCCTTGGCTTGCTGACATGGCAGAGGAGGAACCCTCTGTGGGACACAGAGGTGGCAGAATTCTTGCTGGACCCAGGTGTGTAGAGGAAGGGTTGGGTTTTCACCAAGGCAGAGCTGATGCTGAGCATCCCTGCCCAAGCTGTAAGCACACAGGAGGTATGGAGCTGCTCCATCAACAGCTGGATTGCCAGGAAGCTGAACAGGAGCCAGCAGTGTGCCCAGGTGGCCAAGAAGGCCAATGGCATCCTGGGCTGGCTCAGGAACAGCGTGGCCAGCAGGTCCAGGGAAGGGATTCTGCCCCTGTGCTCAGCCCTGGGGAGGCCACAGCTTGAGTCCTGTGTCCAGTTCTGGGCCCCTCAGCTCAGGAAGGAGATTGAGGTGCTGGAGCAGGTCCAAAGGAGGCAACTGGGCTGGGGAAGGGATCCAGCACAGATCCTATGAGGAGAGGCTGAGGGAGCTGGGGGTGTTGAGGCTGGAGAAGAGGAGGCTCAGGGGAGACCTCATCACTCTCTCCAACTCCCTGAAAGGAGGTTGGAGCCAGGGGGGGGTTGGGCTCTTTTCCCAGGCAACTCTCAGCAAGACAAGAGGGCACAAGAGGTCTCAAGTTGTGCCAGGGGAGGTTTAGGTTGGACATTAGAAAGAATTTCTTTCTGGAGAGGGTGCTCAGGCATTGGAATGGGCTGCCCAGGGAAGGGGTGGATTCTCCATCCCTGGAGATATTTCAAAAGAGCCTGGATGTGGCACTCAGTGCCATGGGCTGGGAACCACGGGGGGAGTGGAGCAAGGGTTGGACTTGATGAGCTCTGAGGTCCCTTCCAACCCAGCCAGTTCTATGATTCTATGATTCTATGATAATTCCTGGGAAGCTCCTGGCTTCCAGAATATGGAGATGGCCCCTATCAGGTCAGGTCCTGACCAGCAGGTCCCCAGGTGAGGTGCTCCAAGGGCTGGACAGGAGATGGAGCCCTGGCCACCTCTCCCAGCAGGTTCCCCAAGCCCGAGGTGGTCCCATCCAGCTCCTCTTGCCATAAACACGGGGAGCACAAGAGGGAGCCAGATGCTTTGGAGCTGAGATCCCAAAGCCTCTGCTGGGGTCCTGCCGGGACCCTGGAGAAGGAGATGCCAGAAGCAGGTCCTGCTCTGTCCCTTTGCTGGTGGGAGCAGAGCTCAGGTCACAGTTGTTGGGAGCAGATGCTGGGAGGTGTTCTTCCATCTTTCAAGGTTCCATAAAAATGGGTAAGGGAATGGAACACTGAGTTCACACAGGAATTATGGACGCCCCCAGCACTGCTCTCACCCATCCCCTGTTAAACATGAGAGCCCTGGGCCAGGGGAGCCCAGGGTGGCACCACACAGGGCAGGTCACCTTGGTGTCCCCAGGAGCTGGGGGGACAGCCACCCCATGGACACAGAAAGAAGGGACCAGAAGGGCAGAGGCAGCAGATCTGCTCTCTGGAGGTGATGCCCCTCACTGAGCCCCATCCCTCAGAGGACCTGCTCTGGAAAGCTGCTCTTGGATCCCACCTGCCCTGCACTGCTCTCAGGCTCCTCTTCTCCTCCAGATCCCACCAAGGACAAGGGTTTGGGAGGAGAAAAACCACCACAGCTGCAGGCCACTGCTGCAGTCAAGAATATAACCCTTCCTGCACATTACACCAACCCACCCCACCACCTCTTGGCGTAGATGGAACCCACCCCACCTCCTCTTGACACGGATGGAACCCATCCTATGTTTTTTGGCACAGATGGAACCCACCCCACCTCCTCTTGGCATAGAGGGAACCCACCCCATCTCCTCTTGGCATGGCTGGAACCCATCCCACCTCTTTTTGGCATAGATGGAACCCACCCCATTTCTTCTTGGCATGAATGGAACCCATCCCATGTTTTTTGGCACAGATGGAACCCATCCCATGTTTTTTGGCATAGATGGAACCCATCCCACCTCCTCTTGGCGTAGATAGAACCCACCCCATTTCTTCTTGGCATGGATGGAACCCATCCCATGTTTTTTGGCACAGATGGAACCCATCCCACTCCTCCTGGCATGGCTGGTGCTGAGGTGCTGGTACCTGCCCACAGCTTTGACTTCCAGTCAAGGCACACTTCAAACACAAAATAAAAAAACCCCAAACCCTACCATTTTGGCAGGGATTCTGGCAAGCCTTTCCCAGTGCACAGGGGGACTTAATGTTGCAGAAAATCACCATTTTTCTCCTTGTCTGGGTGCTTCTGGTTGTTAGCAGATAGCTCTGGGGCAGACCCAGCCAGTTCCTAGCAGCTGATGAGTTCTCTTGCACTCAGTGAACGCCACCCCAGAGCATTTTTTTTCCTCCTTCCCCCAGGATTTCAGTTGGTTTTTTTTTTCTCAGGCATCCTTTACGTTTTCCCAACTTTCTGGATAACTGAGAGACTGAAACATCTGCACTGCCAAAGCCAATGAGAGAGGAAAAGCTCCTGCAGGGTCATTAATGCTGAGCCCTGAGAGGCCTGGAGGGGCTGGGGTTTTATTGGCAATGGGCAGGGAAAGGCCCCTGGAGGTATTTTCCTGGAGGTATTCCTTCAGGGATAGGTGTCATGGAGATGGAAAAAAGGACAGGAGCTGGGAGCACAGCCTTACCTAGGGACAGTTTTACCTGTAATTCCCAAACCACACTGAAAACAGGGGGACAGATGCTGCTGTTGGGAGCAGCTGGAGAGTTTTCCCCACACACGGAGCTGCTACAGCACCTTCCCACCCCCAGCAGAGCCCCCACGAGCAACCCAGAGGGAAGAAAGAGAGAAAAAGAGTTTGATTAGGAAAGGTAAAGCCAGGATTCAGAAAAGCCCCAAAAGAACAGCATTGGTAATGGCAGAGCTACCCCCAGCCCCACATCACTGCTCCCCAAGGTGCCTGCCCCAAGCTCACCCCATCCCATCCTGCCCACACCTCCCTCCTTTCCCTCTCCCCCTCCAACCAGCTCTGGGCTTCTCCCCCTCCTCAGAATCCTCCTCCCAGCCTCCAGGAGAGCTGAGGATTAACTGGAACCATCTGCTTGGCTCCTTCCCCTCCCCACCCCACTCAGCTTTCCTCTCCCAGCAGCTCAGCTCCAGGGACAACTTTCCCACCACCTTTCCTCTCCCCACACCGGGGCTGTTGGGCTACCAAACACTCACTGTGGGCCACATCACCACCTGCAGGAGGTGCCTCAAGCCTTGCTGGTACCTCTGGTGCATTTTGAGCAGTTTGGGTCACGGGCTGAGGTTCTGAGGGGGGGAATATGGAGGAGGCTGGGGATGGGCAGTGCTGCTGTAGGAACCCCCCAGTGATGTCTGATTAAAGGTGAGAGTGATGCTTATCTCACCAGAACTGAAGTGTTAAGTCAGACCAGTTGCTGAAAAGTAACTTTAAAGTTTAAAATAAGTTTAGAGTTGCTGGGGGGTAGTCAGTCAGCCTCCTCTAAGGAGAACTTCTCCTCGGGGTGCTCCCCAGGTGGCACCCCCAGCCATCCCCCTGGGCAGAGTCTCCATGAACAGCAGCACAGCTGACAAATTCCAGACAGTTCTTGGTGTTTAGGGAATTCCTGTGCCTCTACTTACCCACCTGCTTTGTTGCTGGGTGGGGAAATCCAAGGAAGGCAGCAGGGAGCTGGTGGTGCCTCTCCTGCCAGGATTCTCCCAGATGTGCAGCCTGGGCTGAGCCTTGCTTTAGTTCCTGAGCATTTGGGGTGCCTGGAGCCCTGGTACCTCACACAGACTGATCCAGGGGGGGGTCTGTGGCCCTGTGATTTGCCTGGGGGCAAATCCTGCAGGTTGAGAGGGTCTCGGAGTTAAAACCCTACAAAACGAGCGTGCCAGAGACCTCCCACACGTGCTCGGATTGCTCAGCACCTCCCCCTGAGCTGATCCACTCCTGGGCTTTCTTCATCTCACCTGGATTGCTGCTGCAGGTCAGGCAGTGCTGGGGCAGATCCATCACCACCCCTCAGCTTGCAGCAAAGGCAAACAGCAGCAAATGCAAAGGAAAAGTGCTGGAGCAGCTCTGGAGCCAGGATGGGAATTGGGGGTGTTCAGCCTGGAGCAGAGAAGGTTCCAGGGAGACCTCAGAGCACCTTCCAGTGCCTGAAAGGGGCTGCAGGAAAGCTGGGGAGGGACTTGGGACAAGGGCCTGGAGGGATGGGATGAGGGGGAAGGGTTTTAAGCTGAAAGAGGGGAGATTTAGATGAGATATTGAGAAGGAATCTTTTGGGGTGAGGGTGCTGAGCCCCTGTCCCAGGTTCCCAGAGAAGCTGTGGCTGCCCCATCCCTGGCAGTGCTGAAGGTTGGATGGGGTTTGGAGCACCCTGGGAGGTGTTCCTGCCCATGGCAGGGGGGTTGGAAGGTCCCTTCCTACCCAAACCCCTCAGTGAGGCTGTGAAACAGGAGGAAAGAGTTAAGCAAGCTCTGTCTGCCCCCCCAGGGACAGCCCAGTGCAACTTGTAAACACTTGCTGTCTCCTTTCCAGGTGGTAATTACAACAGCTTCCCCCCCCTCCCCAACTCAGGATGACATCAAGGGGCTGACAATTTCCTGGAGAAAGCAGCTGTGTTTCCAGTAATGAGCCCGAGGAGCAGTGGGATGGGATCCCTGCACAGTTGTAGCAGCAGCTCTGGCACGTGAGCCCCCCCAGACCCTTTGATAATTCCTGCTGGAATTTCTCAGAGGTCTTTGTTTCCCCCTCTGTTGTTCTGCCAAGCTGCAAACAGGCTGTCTGCTTCTCCTGCTGAGGATTTTTTCCCTTCAAATATTTCCTGGGGGCTGTTCCCATCGGGTGAGGGGGACACACGGAATGGGCTGAGGGGGGGAGAGGGCAAACTGGGGCAAGTTACCAAAGCAGCCAAGGGAAAAGCACAGGGCTGGGTGTTAAGGGGTTTCTGGGAGGACACAGCTTTTTCTATCAAGCAGTTTGATGAAACATAGATTTTTCTTTTTTTTTTTTTTTTTTTTTTTAACGGTTTTGGTTTGTTTTTCACAGAAGGAATTAATTTTCTGCAGGCCCAGGAGTTGGAGGAGCAGCTCCACCCCCTTCACCTGGCACCTTCCCCCCTTCACAAGTGACTTTGCAAATAACCTTTAATAGGGAAAACAAAGCAGGGTTGTCAAATATTGCTGCCAGGTGGCCTTTGCAGCTTCTTCCCAACCCCACAAGGCCAAGACCAGCTGGAAACCAAACAGACAGGATTGGGATGTTTGCTCTTCTCAGTGGTTGCCTGGGTGAGGAGGTATTGGGTGTCCTCCTGGGCCAATAAAACCCTTTGAGCAGGGCCACAGGTGATGTTTGAATTTCAGTTTGTGCTGGTGCATGCTCAGGAAAAAAACCTCAGCAGGGCTGGGGCATGGGGACAGCAGCAGGTTCAGAGCTAAAGTGCCTCCTGCCTGGCTCTGGAGTCAGCATCACAGCCTTGGCAGGAGCTGGAGCTTCATCCTCTCCTTTGGGCTTCAGTGGGCACCCAATAAATTGATTTTTAATGATTCTTCTGCTTTTCCCTGTGTCTGAGCCAGCCCTGTGTGCCCTCCTCATCTCCTCAGGGCTTTGCTGCTGGTTTGAGCCTGCCCAGGGTTTGAGTTCCCCAAATCCAGGTGCTCTGCTGGGAATATCCAGGGAGTTTGGCCACATCCAGGCCGGCAGGAAAACTCCTGTGCTTCCAGGTTTTCTCCCTCCTGGACTGACTCAGCACCTCCCAGAGAGCCTTCTCTCCAAGGCACCTTCACCACCTGAGTTTCTTGGCCCATTTCTCAGCAGTTTCCCCTCTGCCTTGGTGCTGGAAGAGCCAAAGCCCCTTGGGGATGTGACCCCTGCCTGCCTCTGTGTGGGAGAGGAGGAAATTATTAGGAAATAATTAGGAATTATTAGGAAATTATTATGAAATAATTCTCCAGATATGAACATATTTCCATAGGCTGCCCAGGATTTCTGCTCAGCCCTGGCTGGAAGAGTTCAGTGCCCTTTTTGACCCCTCTGGGAAGAAGGGTGGCAGGGAAAGCTTGTATTGTATTAATTCTGTTAAAAATGAGTATTTTCACTACCTAGACAAAAGCCTTCAATCTCCAGGGCCATCAGTCTGTACCCCTGACGAAGATGGAATGAAAGGCAAAACATAATTACTTGCATATTACTCCATTTGACATCTTAAATATTGAGACATCTCTCTAGTCTGAAATCCTTCACAGGAAGGAGTTTGTGGCACCTCAGCCTCAGGAAATTTTGAGCAGAGGAAGTGATAATGGTTTTTTTCTTCATTTGGGCTCCTGGTATAATATGATTTGGTTTTCCACAGATGCTACAACCTCATGCTATGAACTTTTGGTCCCACCTGCCATGAACTTCAGGCTGTGTCTCTCTGGAGACATTTTCCATGCTTGTCCAGTGTATTAACATAAAATTTGAGGCAATGCATCCTTTATATGTATATATATATATATATATATTTTTTTTTTTTTTTAGAGCAAGCATTATGTGCAATGAGTATACATGTCATGTGTTTTCATAACTGTCAAAGTACTGTAATTTCTTTATTATTTTATGGATTGAAAAACTGAGGCAAAGAGGGCAAACACTTGCCTGGGGCAACTCATTCAACAGCAGAATAAAAATTGACAATAACACAGCTCAGGCCAGAGAAATATTAACACTTTGCCAGCCCTGAGCATGCCCTGGACACCAGACCCCACATCATGGCTTTGTCCCTAGAGCCCTCTGTGTGGGCTCAGTGCCCTTCAAAGGGACATTTTAACTGGAAAACAGATTAAAAACGCTGAAAAAAAAATTGAAAATGATGAGAATAACAACTGCTGAATTTGGAGGGATTAAAGCTGGTGCCTTAAGAGGAGGAGCAGAGGCTGAGTTGTGGCTCCTGATAATATTGTGAGAATCAGAAAACCCCAAGGAGCTGGGGGTGAGGCTGCTGAGGGCTGAGCAGGGGACATTTGGGGACAAATTCCCCAAGTGTTGGATTTTTCCTGTTGAAATCCTGACTTTTCCTGCTGGTGAGCATTCCCCGGGGCTCTGCTCTCACACTCAGCTCTCTGCTTTGGGGTCTTCACAGGGCTGGAAAATACTTTGCCAACATTGTCAAGGTTGAAAAGAAATGAAGACTTGTGAAAACTTCTCCTCCTTAGCCAAAAAACTGACTTAGCAGACAAGACTTGGGGGTTTTGGGGTTTTTTGTTTTGTTTTGCTGGGTCTGTCTTGTGAAAATGTGTTTTTCTGCAGCATGCTGTGCCCCAAACCTGGGTATTTTAGAGCTTAATCCCAGAGTTTGTTTTGTGGAACAAACCATTTTTGTGCCTTTCTTTCCCCTTTGGTTGTGTCTGGATGTTTGTGCTTGGGAGGGTCTGGAGCAAGAGTGGGGAAATCAGGGATAAAATAATAATAATAATAATAATAATAATAATAATAATAATAATATCAGGGTAAGCCACCTCAGCTCTAAAATGTCATTTTTAAAGCTGTTCATGTGCTGAATGGGGGGGCAGCTGGTGATGGGAGGGTGGCAGGAGCAGGGACACCCCTGGATGGGTGACCCTGGGAAGTTCCTTCCATCCCAAACCATTCCATGGTCCCACTCAATGATTCTCTGAGAATTCAGTGGAATTACCCCATGAGGAGGGTTCCCAGCAGGTCCTGGGGGTATCCCCAGGGATAACCCACTCCCTGTTTCCCTGTGTTGGTCCAGATGGACCCAGATTCCCAAATCCTGGGGAGGAATCCCAGAGTTTGGATCCTGCTGGAGCACAAAACCATGGCAACACAGGGCTAAGCATCCCTAGGCTGTTGAGTTTGGCCTCTGAAGGGTGTTTTTCCTCCAGCTATTTTTGTGTATTTATTTTTATGGGGATTTTAACAGTTGAGCTCGAGTGAGAGTTAATTAATTTTTTTTTTTTTTTTTTGTCCCTCCTTGCAGTTGCCCCTTAAATGGCAACTGGTGATGCACTGGGAGATGGTTCTCACTTCAAAAGCCTCAGGGAGAAAATAGCTTGGCTTGCCTGAGAATCACACTGCTTGCATGGCATTTAAAAAAAAAAAATAAAAATTTGAAATTGGGCTAAAAAAATCCAGAACAGGAGCCAGTGGGGAGGAGGAATGTTTGATTTCCATGCCAGCCTGCAGGTTCCCACTAATGCCAGCAAAGCCCAAGTCACCTCAGTGTCACTATGAGAGGAAGCACAAGAAAGCTCTAAGATAGGAGAGATTTTCTGATTTCTGCAGGGAAAATTTATTTTAAAAAAAAGAAAAAAAAATAAGATTACCTTCCAGAAGCAAAAGAGCCCCTTTAATTTCAAATGTAATGACTTCCCACCATCCCTAATTCAGCCATCTCCAAGCACATTATCTGCCTGATCTCCAGATTGCTCACAAGATGCCATCAGGTACCAGACTGAATGTCAGACATAAAAGCTTAATAAGTGTCATACTTCATTTTTTTTTTTTTCTTTTTTTTTTTCTTTTTTTTTTTTTTTTTGGTGCAATTGGATATAAAAGCTTCCACTCAGTTAAAATTACCCGAGGTAATTTCAACACAAGCTGTCAAGTCTTTTCCCTAGAAATGGAAGTTTTTCCTAATGTGCTTTTACTGAGATGGAGGGGAAGTAATTTCTGATGTAATTTTTTCACATGCAGGTGTTCTTGGGGAGAGGTGAAGCCTGACATTCTGCTGAGCAGGGATTTCTCAGCCTCTCCTTAGCTGCTGTCCCCCCACTTCAGACTGGAGCAGATTTAGGGCTGATCTCCAGCTTTCAATATGTGAGGCCACCTGGGGCATGGCCAGACTGAGAAATTCCCTTCAAGGCTACAAAAATCTCTCTTATTATTATTATTTTTTTTTTTTTCCCTTTCAGAGGTGTGATAGAAAGGAGCTGAAATCCCAGCCAAGTGGCCTGAAACACTCCCAGAGCTGCCTTTTGAAGGCAAATTAAGGAGATTTGTCAGAAGGTTGTGTTGGAATCCCCCCCCCAAACCAACCAACCAAGCCATGGGATGTGAAGGAAAGGCTGAAAACCTCTCTGCCTACAGAAGAAAAATCAAAATTTCCTTGCTTGCAGCTCTTTGTTGTTATGGCTCCTGGAAATAGGCTTGGGGAAAAGTTAATAGAATAAGAGAAAAAGATCATTTCCATGACAAGGGGCTGCAGCTGAGGCTCTGATGCTCGCTCAGCCCTGACACAACTCCTGTTTTACCCAAATTATTTTCCTTGAGCACTTTGCAGGGTTGGGGCCTCCTCACTGTTGGCTTTTCCAGCAGATGATGAGCAAGAGGAAACCTCAGGTTGGAGCTGGGGAAGAATTTCTCCCTGGAAAGGGTTGTCAGGGCCTGGCCCAGGCTGCCCAGGGCAGGGCTGGAGTCCCCATCATCCCTGGAGGGGTTTCAGAGCCTGGGGATATGGGGATGAGGGACATGGGGCAGTGCTGGGGGAAGGGTTGGACTGGGTGATCCCAAAGCTTTTTTCCAACCTAAAGATTCTAAAGTGACACTAAAATGTCTGCAAATGTCCTGCCCACCCAGGTTCTCTGGGCTGGGAGAGCCAAGGGAAGGATTTTTTTGTGCAGGTGCAAAGTTTTGGCCTGGACTCCCCATCATCCCTGGAGGGGTTTCAGAGCCCTGGAGATGTGGGGATGAGGGACATGGGGTGGGGGTGCCCCTGGCAGTGATGGGTTGGATGTCTGTCAGCCAGACAGAGTCTGGATTGCCAGGAAGCTGAAGAGGAGCCAGCAGTGTGCCCAGGTGGCCAAGAAGGCCAATGGCATCCTGGGCTGGCTCAGGAACAGCGTGGCCAGCAGGTCCAGGGAAGGGATTCTGCCCCTGTGCTCAGCCCTGGGGAGGCCACAGCTTGAGTCCTGTGTCCAGTTCTGGGCCCCTCAGCTCAGGAAGGAGATTGAGGTGCTGGAGCAGGTCCAGAGAAGAGCAAGGAGGCTGGGAAGGGATCCAGCACAAGTCCTGTGAGGAGAGGCTGAGGGAGCTGGGGGTGTTGAGGCTGGAGAAGAGGAGGCTCAGGGGAGACCTCATCACTCTCTCCAACTCCCTGAAAGGAGGTTGGAGCCAGGGGGGGGTTGGGCTCTTTTCCCAGGCAACTCTCAGCAAGACAAGAGGGCACAAGAGGTCTCAAGTTGTGCCAGGGGAGGTTTAGGTTGGACATGAGAAAGAATTTCTTTCTGGAGAGGGTGCTCAGCCATTGGAATGGGCTGCCCAGGGAAGGGGTGGATTCTCCATCCCTGGAGATATTTCAAAAGAGCCTGGATGTGGCACTCAGTGCCATGGGCTGGGAACCACGGGGGGAGTGGATCAAGGGTTGGACTTGATGAGCTCTGAGGTCCCTTCCAACCCAGCCAATTCTAGGATTCTATGAACAACCCCAACTCTCAGCCTGTTGGCTCCAGCCCTCAGATCACCCTCATGGCCTCCTCTGGACCCACTCCAACAGGTCCATGTCCTTCCTCTGCTCAGCTGGATGCTCCAGGTGAAATTCCTTCTCTCCATCAAAGACCCAGTGGCCATTCCCTCCCTCACCCCCATGGACACCCCTTCCTCACCATGGGGAAGCCCTGAGCGGACCCCACACTGCTCTTGATGAGCTCTGAGGTCCCTTCCAACCCAGCCCATTCTGTGATTTCAAAGGTCTTTTCCCACCCAAACCATTCGGTGATTTTCAAGTCTGCTGCTTTTTGTTTCATCACCACAATCCCCCGGGCAGCTCTTGGGGCAAGTGGAGGATTTCCCTCTAAATATCTGCAAACCCTGAGAGGATGGAGGGCAAAAGGGGGGGAGAAAAGGGTGAAAAAGCACAAACTCGTGGCAGGAAAGGTCCTGCCCTGGTGCTGCCCCTCGATGGACCCCCCAGATAAAAAGAGGAAAGCAGAAAACTCTGCGAAAGAAAATGTTTATGCACCGCTGGGAGCAAGAGAGGAAAACCCTGGGTACGCCCTGACCTGCACTTCGGAGACAGAGATTCCCACTGGGGGAAAATGCCCTCAGGCTGCGAGGCAGCGGCTGAATTTTTCCCTCAAGAAAGATCCTGCTGTGAGAAGTCCAGAAAGTCACAGGGAACAGCACAGTTTTGAGGAAAATCGGTGTTTGGGCCAGGAAAAATAAAATAAAATAAAATATAAAATAAAGTAAAATAAAGTAAAATAAAAATAAAATAAGTAAAATAAAATTAAAATAAAATAAAGTAAAATAAAGTAAAATAAAGTAAAATAAAGTAAAGTAAAATAAAGTAAAATAAAAATAAAATAAAATAAAGTAAAATAAAATAAAAGTAAAATAAATAAAAAAAATAAAATAAAAATAAAATAAAAAAAATAAAATAATAAAATAAAATAAATATAAAGTAAAATAAAGTAAAATAAAAATAAAATAAAAATAAAATAAAGTAAAATAAAGTAAAATAAAATAAAATAAAAATAAAATAAAATAAAGTAATATAAAAATAAAATAAAATTAAAATAAAATAATTAAGTAAAATAAAATAAAAATATAATAAAGTAAAATAAAAATAAAATAAGTAAAATAAAATTAAAATAAAATAAAATAATATAATAAAATAAAAAAAAAAATAAAATAAAGTAAAATAAAATAAAATAAAAATAAAATAAAAGTAAAGTAAAGTAAAGTAAAGTAAAATAAAGTAAAGTAAAATAAAGTAAAGTAAAATAAAATAAAATAAAATAAAATAAAATAAAATAAAATAAAATAAAATAAAATAAAATAAAATAAAATAAAATAAAATAAAATGCCTCTGGGCTTTGTTGCTCTCTGCATCTCCTGGAGCCTCCAGGGTGGGTGATGGAGAAGGTGGGGGAGGAACTGATGGGACAAGGAGAGACCTGGAGGGGAGAAGGTCCCATGCAGGGGGTGAAGAAGGGGCAGGAGGAAAAGGTGTTCCAGGAACCTCAGGTCTGATCCCCCCAGGGAAGCCTTTGGAATGAAAATAATCATAAAAAGCACATGGCAGGAGTGATGGAAGGACATTGCTGGGTGGTAATATTTAATGAAAGGAAATATTAACCTGAAATAGTAAATTTAAAAATTTACAAATATAAATATATATATTTGTAATGCCCTGAAAGGGGAGTTCAGACTGTTCCTCCCACAGCAACACGCAGAATAACCCCAAATCCCAGATATCACATTCCAGCAACCTGCAGGACAGGCATCCAAAGCAACCAGCTCAGACCTGAGTGAGGGGTTTATTTTTCTGTCTTTTTTTTTTTTTTTTTTTTTTTAAAAAAAACCCACCCCAAGTGCATCAGGGAGGGGAAGGTGAGGGTGCAGGAGCAGAGCATTTGTCCCCACACATGGCACAGAGAAGGGAGCTATTAAAGCTTCTCTCCCAGCTGCTAAATATAGAATAAAGGTAGCACACGTGCACATCCACTGTCAGAGGCAGAATGCCTGGGATTTGTCTGATTTGACAGAAAAATGACACGTCTAAGGATTCAAAACTTCCAGTTTTGTTCTCCAAGGCTGCTTCAGAGGTTTCTCTTTGTACCTTCTAAGTGGTTCTTTCTCCAGCATCTCGAGAAAATCCCAGCAGACAATTGATTGAATCAACACTATTGAAACCAAAAGAGTGCACAAGGGATTATTCTGCTCCTCTTCGGGTTTGATTTTTGGATTTTTTTTATTTTTTTTATTTTTGGAGAGCAGCTTCTTATTTTTGTTAATATTTTGTTAATAAACACCTATGGCTGCATAAAACTGGGGAGGGGAGAGGTGAGAAAAAAAGAAAAAAAGAGCTGACTAGAGTCTGTCCATATATCTGAGGCTGAAACAGCAGCCAAACCAAAAGAAAACCCTAATGGGAAGGGAAATGTAATGGGGAGGAAAGGTCTTGACAGGTGAAGGAGTTTCTGTATCTGGGCTCTGCTGAATTAGAGCATAAGAATGGGTTATTTAAAGCACAGGGGAAAAAATAGTTCTTAGAAATCCAGCAGAGATTTGGAACACGTAGGAAGTCAACTTGAAAACAGACACAGCATTTCTGATACACTTTGGTTGGGCTTTAAATGAGAAATATCCAGAAACTGGAGGTATTTGAAATGTGGTTTTGTTAAACCAAACCAACCAAAACAAAACAAAACAAAAAAAAAAGAGTTGGGAATTCCAAATGGAGCAAAAGGAAGAGATAAATCAATGTGTCTGGGGAAGTCCTAGGAAAAAAAAAAAAAAAAAAAAAGAGGAAGAAAAGTGGCAGGAATGGGAAAAGTGGAAGGGAAGGTGTTGGAGAACAGATGGAGCTGGGAATCATTCTAATGAGATTAAGAGTGATCAGGCAGCTGAGCAGAAATCTCATTTATTGGGCACTGACCTTTGAACTGAGCTTGTTGGGGGCTAAAGCAGGAGGGAATCAGCTCTGGAGCCTTGGCTTTGGAGCAGGAGGAAGGGGATGCGTGAGAAGAGGATTGCTGCATCTCTGCTGCCTTCCCAGCTTCCCCAGGATGGGCAGTGAGGAGCAGGGCTGAGCTCAAGCTGCTTTTCAACAAAAAAAACCTCAGGCCAAGCTCTTAGCATGGCAGTGGGGTGAGGGGAGGAGAAGAAAATACACTTGGGTATAAATATACCCAAGGACTCCAGAGCATCCTCCTGTTTGTTCCTGGAGAAACTGGTGGGGGATGAAAGGAGAGCATTGAGGTGGGGGTGAGGATGCCCCAGGGAGTTTGGGAATGTGTTCTGATTATTATTTATCTTCATGGAGCTGGGGAGGGGGCTGGAGCACAGCTCTGCCCAGGGGGGCTGAGGGAGCTGTGGGTGCTGAGCCTGGAGCAGAGGAGGCTGAGGGGAGAGCTCCTGGCTCTCTGCAACCCCCTGAGAGGAGCTTGGGGACAAGGAACAAGGGATGGGACAAGAGGAACTTTTGGCCTCAAGTTGTGCCAGGGGAGGTTGAGGTTGGAGCTGGGGAAGAATTTCTCCCTGGAAAGGGTTGTCAGGGCCTGGCCCAGGCTGCCCAGGGCAGGGCTGGAGTCCCCATCATCCCTGGAGGGGTTTCAGAGAAACCCCTGGAGATGTGGGGATGAGGGACATGGGGCAGTGGGCATAGTGGTGCTGCATTAACAGTTGGACTTGATGATCTTAGAGATCTTTTCCAACCTTAATGATTCCATGGGAAGATGCAGAACCTTCTGATTTCCTTATTTCTTTTTTTTTTTTCTCCTTTCCTCCTCAATCTTCTCAGCAGGGCACCTCAATGTGCACAGCACTTGGAGGGGAGGGTGCTCTGTGCCCACTCCCTGCTCAGAGGGGAAGAAACTCCACTCCATGTCCCAGGTTTTTGGGAAAACAGGGATATTACCATCCAGGAAGTTCAAGATTGGTTTCTGCAAGGGGAATTAAGCTGCTCATTTTTTTATCAATCAGCATACAAAGAATGAGAATCAGCTCTTGGACTGGAAAATGACTTTTTTACATGCAGTGGGAAAAAATCCACCCCGAGAGGAGCAGGAGGATGTAGGGTTACTGAGAGCTTCTTACCTTCTCTGCAGTTTATTATTCCATGAAACATGACTGGGCTGAGTTACACTGACTCATGTTAAATTAATTATTAACACAATGCCCAAAAGGCTTCAATGAACCAATTAAACTTTCAGCAGATCCTCACCACGTTTCCTGCCACAGGTTTGGAACAGGTAAGGCAGGGAGGGAAAAAAGGCCCTGGCAAGACTGAAGTTTAAGAGAAAATCACACAAAGCCCACTAAAACCTCATCTCTTTACCAAAAAAAAGGTCTCTGGGTCAAGGAAGACAGGATCTGTCTTCTGATGCATGAACCACAACTTCAGGTAGAAGCAAAATCTCATCAGCTCATAAAATATTCCTCTGATTTTCAGCCCTGGCAGAGAATAACTATATAGAAATTCCAACCCAAATCAACTCAGCTGCAAGAATGCCACCAAAATCATTGAAAGCTTGTAGGAAAACATTAGCTTGTTTTCAGCAAGAATCTGGAGCCCAGGAGTGGGGAGCTGGCAGGTTTGTACCTGGTAGAAAAGCTGCAAATGGAGCTGTGGGCACAGAATTGAATCTGGGAGCTTGGAAGGGAGAGTTAGAAAGGCTCTGGCCTTGTGGGAATCTGATTTTTTTACAAGGGGTCAGTGGGATTCTTAAAAGCAGAGCTACTGGGAAAGTTGGGCAGCTTCCTTTTCCTCTAATATAGGATAAAAGGAGGGGGAAAGCTGGAGGAGAGGGATTAGTGCCTGTCTGGGAGATACTGGAGGAGAACACCAATTACTGGAAAATTACATTTTCCAGGAGACTAAAGTAATCTTTTTTACCCATATTGCACACATATTATAAATGTGCTTTGAAATATTATGATTTTTTTTTAAAAAAAGTGCATTTTAAGACTAAAAATCCCACAGTAGCAGGAGTGCTGCCTTCCTGGGTTTGCTGACCCATCACTCCAGCACCAGTGGAAGCTTCCTGGTAAGAAATGGGAAGTGTAAAATGAGCAGGGCTGGGCTGGAAAGCTGAGAATGGGAGAGAAAGTAAGGATTTAGTGGTGATGGGTACAGAGAGCATGGTCCTGGGGACAGGGGGCAGTGGGAGCTGCTCTGCAGATCCAGGTGGGACTGGGATCAGGCAACTGGGAGCTGAGGCAGAGCTTGAAAGGGAGTGATGGGCTGTCCATGTTGGAGTTAATAATTAAAGGGAACATTCTGTAAACTGGAAAGTGATGCCAGGATCAGCCTAAGTGCTGCTTCCAGAGCACGGGGAGCAGGAGATGAGGATCTGGAGCCCGCAGGCTGGGGAGAGGAACAACCAATTCTGGGCAGGTTCTCCCTGCACTCCAAAGCCTTTTTATTTCTTCACCGTGCCAAATAAAGCTGACAGCCTGAATCTGCAGCAGCATCTTTGCTCCCTTGAACCACTCTTCCTTGCAAGGTGGGAAGCAGAAGATGTGCTGGCAGTGTCCCCAGCCCTGCTGCTTGCTGAGCTTCCCTCTGTTTTCCTCCTCCTGCAACACTTCACTGCTGGGTTTTATTGACTAAACCAAGCTGGGGTTTGTCTGCTCTCAGGGAGATGTGCTTGCTCCTCTGTTTTAACAGCTCTCTCCAAATCTTGACCTCGTTCCTCTTCCAGCAGGGGCTTGCAGGCAGCTCCCTGCCACCCCAAGCTCTCTTCAGTACAAACCCAGTTGCTGAGCAACCAGGCAACCTCCCTCCAGCACGACTTTGGGCACAGAATCTGCAATTTGTGTGAAACAGGGCTGGAAATGTGGAAAAACACCCACCCTGCTGCACAGCACCTACAGCAGGGGGGCTGCAGCACAGGTGGACATTGAGGGGTCCAACCCAGGGCCTGACCATGGCTCTCCCAACTCCTCCTGGGGTGATATCTCTGGGATGGGGAGTGGATCCTCATTTTCCCTCCTCAGGAAGAAGCAATGATGTGGTCCATGCAGGGGTGGATGTGCCAGGTGTGTCCCTGTCACCCAGGTGGGTGCCTGCTCCCAGCTCCTGGGTCACCAGCTCAGCTCCAGCACTTGGAAAGCCCTCGCTCCATCCGAGCCAAAAAACGACCCCAAAAGGGTGAACTTTATGGGGAGGAATGTGCGAGCTGTGAAAAAGATTCTGGGGACCAAAAGCAGGGCAAAACCCCAAGGTTTTGACTGCTGAGAGCGTGGCTTGCTCCCTGTGAACATGAGAGGATGAGAGGAGTGGTTCCCCTCTGGTGACAAGTGACATCAGAAGACAAGAAGAAAGATTAAACAAAGCATTGTACAAAAATAAAATAATAATGATGCTTTTGTGCTCGAGAGGAATATGAAACAGCAGAAGCCCCTTCAAACGTTTGGGAGGGCTGTTTGTTTGCATGGGCACTGCTCCTGCTTTAGGGTTAAAGATTTGGGGATCTGCAAATGAATTCTTGTTTCAGGTGAGACCCAGAGGTCCCCCTGGGACAGGAGGTGAAGGAAGGGTGGCTGTGCCCTGGGGCCGTGGTTTAGGGTGATTTTTAGCACCACTGGTTTGATTTCTGGGCAGGAGATGGCACAGCAAGCAGCAAGTTGGAGCAGTGACATGTCCTGGCTGGCTGAGTCCTTAGGGAAGAGCCTCAGGGATGGGGGGATGGATCCAGAACCACCTGGCTCTGGGTGTGAGGGGTTTGGGGAGCAAAGAGCACATGGAGGGAGGAGAAAAGCCCTGAAGGAGCAGTCCCTGCTTGCACAAGGAGGGGTTTGTTCTGCCAGTGGGCATCTGCCATCCATGGGGGGAGGAATTGGGGGGAAAAAAGACAATAATAGCAGCAATAAGAATTATTAATCCTCCTATGGTTTTCAGAGCCATTTGCACGTGGCTGAAACCTGCCCTTTGGGTGGTTACAGCTCTGACCTTGCTCTTGAGCTCTTTGCAAACCTTTGCAAACCCACCCCATGCTCACCTTTGTATTTTGTGGCCTCCTGGGAACTGTGTCCCCTCCTTCCTGAGCTGTTTCTCCTGACAGTTTAAGTGTCCCCATCCCTGGAAGTGCCTCAGCCCAGGCTGGACGGGGCTTGGAGCACCCTGGGCTGTGGGAGGGGTCCCTGACCATGGCAGGGGGGGCACTGGGGGAGCTTTGAGGTCCCTTCCCCCCCAAACCATTCCATGGTTTTATGAAGGGGTTGCAAAGATCTCAGGCTGGGGCTGCAGGTTGCACCTTCTCTTAATTAGTGCAGTAATTAGTGTGAGAATAACGTGATGAGGAGCAGGTGATTGCTGTGCCAGGGGAGCAGAGCAGAGCTGGCCACCAGCCCCCAGAACCTGCTCAGGGAGCTCTGAAGGCTCTGAATTAAAACCCCACTGAGTTTTTCCAAAGCTCTCTGCTAAGAGGCTCCCAGCTCTGTCTAAAACAAAAGCAATAATTAATTGGGATAGGGCTGGAAGTGCAGGTGTCTTCCTCCTCTCTCTTCCCAGGCCTCTCTCCTGAGGTTCCTTGGCTGTTCCCAAGCTTTCCTCCTCCCACCAGCTGGATGCTCCATGCTGGGGAGTTCAGCTCTCTGCAGGCAGCTGGGAGGGCTGCAGGAGATCTGGGTTGGGGTTTTTTTGGGGGTTTTTTTGTGAGTAAAACTCCAAAGTCCGACTTCAAAACCTGCAAAGAGGAGAAGGGAAAACCTTAACTCCAAAGCCTTCTTTGCTCCTCGACTTCAGCACTTGGAGCAGTGCCCTGGGGATGATCCTGGGGAGCACTGGAAAGGGGAAGCACTGCCAGAGGTGGGTTAGATGGAGTCCTTAGGCTTTCACTGCTGAGAAAGAGAGGCTCCCACCTCACTTGGCTGCACAATAATATTGCATAAGGATTTTTTTTAGGATGGGTTTGCCTGGGTGATGCTCTGTGAACATGTGATAGGGGAGAAAGTTCTGTTCCTGGATGCTGAATGAGAAGATTCTGTGAATCTGGAATGGGTGCTGCTGCTTCCCTCAGGAAAGGGACATCAGACAGTGACTGCCAGCACAAAAAGTGAGAGCAAAGCCTCAGCAGGACAGCACTGCAGAGCCCATGTACCCCTACAAAGGTGCTGCCCATCCCAGCAGCACCATCTCTGCACAGCTGGGCTCAGCACCTCCTGTTTTTTAAGGACATGGAGCTGCTGGAGTAGGTCCTGAGGAAGCCACAAAGATGAGCCAAGGGCTGGAGCAGCTCTGCTATGGAAACAGCTGAGAGTTGGGGTTGACTTAGAGCACCTTCTAGTAGATAAAAGGGCTCTTTTGTCCAGCCTGGAGCAGAGAAGGTTCCAGGGAGACCTCAGAGCACCTTCCAGTGCCTGAAGGGGCTGCAGGAAAGCTGGGGAGGGACTTGGGACAAGGGCCTGGAGGGATGGGATGAGGGGGAAGGGTTTTAAGCTGAAAGAGAGGAGATTTAGATGAGATATTGAGAAGAAATTGTTTGGTGTGAGGGTGCTGAGCCCCTGGCCCAGGATCCCAGAGGCTGCCCCATCCCTGGCAGTGCTGAAGGTTGGATGGGGCTTGGAGCACCCTGGGCTGTGGGAGGGGTCCCTGCCCATGGCAGGGGGGTTGGGACTGGATGAGCTTTGAGGTTCCTCCCAACCCAAACCAGTCCTTGTTTCTATGGTTCTCACCATCCAAGATGGCCAAAAGCCCACACTTCAGGAGTAATCTTGGAGGTTTGAAAACTGGACAGCCCTGAGGGTGATGCACAGCCCACCATGCTGGTGACTCTCCTGCCCCAAGAACCTCTCCTCCTGGTGTTGCTTGGGGACAGACGTGGTCGAGCACCTTGCTGGGACCCAGGTGTGCTCCCAGCAGCTCCCAGTCTGGCCATGGGGCCAGCAGACATCCTGCTGGGGGGGTTTCCTGCTTAGCTGGAGCAGGGCCCAAGGGAGCAGCTCTAAGTGTGAGTTAACTCTTGGTGTGGCTGGGAAACACCCAGATGAGAAAAGGTTTGCAACTGACTTCAAAAAGGAAAGAAAATGCTCTCCTTACACTGGAGCAGATACCACCAAAGCATTTAAAAACCTTTCTGTTCTCTGTTTGTTTTGTTTTGCTGTTGGTTTTTTTTTTTCCCCTAATTTTTTTTCCCTCCTGAAATTTTATTTACCTTTACAAAACCCTTTCTGCAGGAGTTGCTTTGCTTTGGAGCAAGCAGCAGAAACTCAGCTCCAGGCTGATCTCCGAGCGTGCCGAGCGAGCATCCCGGGGGGAGATGGATTCCAGATGTTTGCAGCTGTCACGTGGGAAGAGCTGATTCTGTAAGTCATGGAGTTCCTGGAGTATCTGATTTTGGCAGGGATCTGCACTTTTGTCTGGAGAGAAACTGCAGAGGAAGTTGGAAAGCACAAGACAAAGGAGTATTTTTAGCTAACTCAGCTGTGAAACTGCAGCAGGAGGGGAGGAGCAGGAGTGGGACCTGCCAAGGGCACTCACTCAGGTTCCTGCTGCTCAGGGCAGAAGAGAAATGCTCCTTCCCTTTCTGAGCTTTCCCAGCTTCCAGCAGCAAGCATTTTGCCATAGGTTGTGCCTGGAGCAGCCTTTGGATGAGTTATTCCCCATGAATTGGCCTCACCCTTTTTCCTCATCCTGCCTGTGGGTTACACCAAGACCCCCAAAAGGTTCCTGGCATTCATTCCCAACCATTTCCCAACAACCCAGCTGTTGTTTTCCTCCCACTGAAGTGACACCTTCAGAAAACCAGTGCTGGGCACTGCTGGGGCTGCATCTCCAGTCCTGGGGTCAGTTCTGGACCCCTCAGGAGCAGAAGGACATTGAGGGGATGGAGAGTGTCCAGAGAAGGGAATGGAGCTGGGGAAGGGGCTGGAGCACAGGAGAAGGTTTGGAGAGCATGGAGGAGGATGGAAAACATGGAGAAGGGAATGGAGAAGTTGTGAGGGAGCTGGGGGGGCTGAGCCTGGAGCAGAGGAGGCTGAGGGGAGAGCTCCTGGCTCTCTGCAACCCCCTGAGAGGAGCTTGGAGCCAAGGAACAAGGGATGGGACAAGAGGAACTTTTGGCACAACTCAAGTGGTGCCAGGGGAGGTTGAGGTTGGAGCTGGGGAAGAATTTCTCCCTGGAAAGGGTTGTCAGGGCCTGGCCCAGGCTGCCCAGGGCAGGGCTGGAGTCCCCATCATCCTTGGAGGGGTTTCAGAGCCTGGGGATGTGGGGATGAGGGACATGGGGTGGGGGTGGCCCTGGCAGGGATGGGGGAAGGGTTGGACTGGGTGATCCCAAAGCTCTTTTCCAACCTAAAGATTCTAAAGTGACACTAAAATGTCTGCAAATGTCCTGCCCACCCAGGTTCTCTGGGCTGGGAGAGCCAAGGGAAGGATTTTTTTGTGCAGGTGCAAAGTTTTGGCTTGGTTGCAGACAAGGCTCCAGTAAAGCCAGTGTGGGTACATGGATTTATGGTAAATCCTCTGAAAAGAGCATCCAAGAGATGAAGTGGCAGCAGAAGAACATTTTGTAGGAATGGGGCTTAAAGCAGAACAGGGGCTTTCATGGAAAATGCATTTACTGAACAAATCTGCCCTCTGCAATTCCTGTAATGTCATCTATAACGTAGAAGAAGGTTTTATTGAAAAAAAAAAATCAATTATTTGACACAGGAATAAATGTGAGAGGAGAATATTTGCTCAGTATATTATTTGCTTGAATGAAAAAGCTTTTTTTTTTTTTTTCAGGGCCAAGGCATTAAAAATGCAAATATTTCAATATAAACAGAATGAATAGGTTTGAAAGTTTTCCCCAGTCTCCAATTCATAACTTCATTTGCATAGGGTCTTCTTTTGAGGTCTTTGATAACTGCTGTAATTAAATGCACATGAAAGGCCCAAGAAGTGTGTAGAAAATAAATGAATAAAGTGAAGAAAGCAAAGGAAAAAACTAAGAAAGGAAAAATGTGAGCTGTGGGTAGCAGTGTCCCTGCCAGGGTGGGATGCTCTTCACAGGACATTTTTAGCTTCACCATCCTGATGTTTTATCAGCTTTGGAGCCTTCTTCATCCTCCCAGGCTAAGGTAAGTGGGGCTTGGAGGAACTCCCTGGGAAGGAACTAAAATGGGTTAAAGTGATGTTCCCACTGCCTTTGGGAATACTGATAAATACCCCTGATAAAAATGCTCCCCCACCTGGATCCAAACCACCAGAGAGGTGGAAAGGTGAGTGATGGTTTTGAGTTAATGATTGGGATTTGGGCTAGATGACCTTTAGAGGTCCCTTCCAACCCCCAAAATTCTGTGGTTCTATGGTTTTGTCCATCAGCAGAACAGAAAAATCAACAGACCTCTCACTTGGTGGTGGGGAGATGAGCCAGATCTGCTCTGTGGATTCGTGTGGCTGGGGCTGGCTCTGGTAAGAAGGAGCAGGAATGTTTTGTGGGAGAGGGGAAGGGGTCTGTGCACTTTTATGTCATCCCTTCAAAGGCAGAAGAGTTCCTCAGCCACCTCCTTCCCTGGGTAGGATCCCTGAGGGTGTGCAGGGCTTGGGGAATGGGGCTCTGAGCAGCCCCTTCCACCTCCACCCCACCTCCTGCCTCCTGGGAGACACAGAACACCCAGCCAGGGCTCTGGAAATCAGGGCTGACTGAGGGCTTTTTAAATCAGGCACATGGGAAGTCTTCCACCAGAACTCTTTTTCTGCTGAGAAACAGCAAGTTTGGACACCAGGGGAGGAGCTGTTACACCAGACACAAACCTGCTGCCTGCTCCACATCCCAGTCCCTGCAGGGGATCCCATGGAAGCACCCAGGGGATGCAAGCCTGAAGGCAGCAGGAGATCTGCCTGAGACCAGTGGTGATGCTGAGCTGCTCCTCCAAGAGCAGTGCCACCCCCTGCCAAGCCACTCAGGGACCACCTCGGGTCATGGCAGCACCTTGGGTCATGGAGCACCTTCCAGCATGGGACCTTCCATGGTGGTGGCAGCAACTTCCATGGTGGTAGTAGAAAATTCCATGGTGGTGGCACCTTCCATCCCAGTAGCACCTTCCATGGCAGCAGCATCTTCCACCACATCAGCACCTTGTGTGGTGGTGGCAGCAGCATCCCTGGTGCCAGCAGCATCCCTGGTGGTCACACCTTCCATCCCAGTAGCACCTTGGGTGGTGGTGGCCACTTCCATCATGGTGTTCTCTTGCCTGGTAGCACCTTCCATGGTGGTGGCACCTTCCATGGTGGTGGCACCTTCCATGGCAGCACCATCTTCCACCACATCAACAACTTGTGTGGTGTTGGCAGCACCTTCCAGCATGGCAGCACCTTGTGTGGTGGTGGCAGCAGCATCCCTGGTGCCAGCAGCATCCCTGGTGGTCACACCTTCCATCCCAGTAGCACCTTGGGTGGTGGTGGCCACTTCCATCATGGTGTTCTCTTGCCTGGTAGCACCTTCCATCCAGTAGCACCTTCCATGGCAGCACCATCTTCCACCACATCAACAACTTGTGTGGTGTTGGCAGCACCTTCCAGCATGGCAGCACCTTGCATGGTGGTGCCAGCAGCATCCCTGGTGGTCACACCTTCCATCCCAGTAGCACCTTGGGTGGTGGTGGCCACTTCCATCATGGTGTCCCCTTGCCTGGTAGCACCTTCCATGGTGGTGGCACCTTCCACTAGAGTAGCACCTTCCACGGCAGCAGCATCTTCCACCACATCAGCACCTTGTGTGGTGGTGGCAGCAGCATCCCTGGTGGTCACACTTTCCATCCCAGTAGCACCTTGGGTACTGGTGGCCACTTCCATCGTGGTGTCCCCTTGCCTGGTGGCCTCCCCAAGCCATCTGTGCAAAGCCCTGGGTGCCAAGCTGGGTGAGGTTGGGAGGAAGATGCTTTCAGAAGTTGCTCTGCACTTGGCTTCTCTCTCACACGTGGGTTTTACTTTTTTTTTTTAAAAGAGTTTATTCAACCTGAAAATTATTTCTCTGCTCACACTGCCTGTGGTGGCCTTGAGGGAGAAGGGACGAGCAGGAAGGGAGGGCAAGAGACCAAATGAAGTGTGCATGTGGGAAAAAAACCCCATAAACCAGTGAATAACACCGAGGTTGTCAACATGATTTTCAGAGGCTGCTGTAATGTCTCTGTCCTGAGACGTGTGGGGAAGGGGAAGACAAAGTGAGAAACCTGCTTTGGGGTATTTTTGCTGTCACCTTGCTAAAGGAATTGATTTATGCCACGTGTCTGAACCAGATGGGGACAGTTTTATTTCATGTGTTTGATAAAGTGTGGCAGGGCAGGTATCAGGAAGGGATAAAACAAACATGGAAAATCAGCATTTTGTTTGGGGTTTTTTTTGTTTTCATGTGCTAGGAGGGGAGAGAATTAGGCAAGCTGGGATGCAAAGTAATTAAAATGTGCAGTAAAAGGAGTCTTACATTTATTTTATATATATATATATTTTTTTTTTTTTTTTCCAGCTCTGAAAGGTGAGCTTTGCTCAGGCTTTGTGGAGCACATCCCAAGGCTGTCACATCCATCACAACAGCCTCAAGAACCCACAGCACCAAACAGAACAAAAGTGCCCCTGTGCCTGTGTTGCTTCTAGCACAGGCAGGGGTGTGAAATGGTGATAGAAATCCCAGGGAGGGTTCGAATATATTTTGGAATAATGTGAATTTCTGGCATCAAAGCAGAGTGGGACAGCAGCTGATGCCACGCACTGAATCTGACCTTGCACCACTGCAGCCCACAGCAGTTTTGTGAAAATAAATGCAGAGTGGGTGCACCCTCTGAGATGTCAGCAGCTCAGGTTTAGTGCTGGCAAGGCTAGAGATGAGATTTTTCTCCAACCTTTCCTTTCCTGCAAACCTGGTGAGCAGTCAGTGCTCCCAGCAGCTCCTCTGGCTCTTCCTCAAGGAGCCAGCCAAGCCCAATCCCAATGGAGTGAGGACCCCCACATCCACCAACCCCACACTGTCCCCCACTGTCATCACAATGCTGGCAGCATCTCCTTCCAGTATCCAGGTGGAAAAATAACTCTGGTGCCAGCAAGATCTGGTGGAAGGGGATGGTTGCTCCCAGCTGTGGGTGGTTCCTACCACGTTCAGCCAAGGTGTTGTTTGGCTGCAGTCCTCAACTTGTTATCACTAACAACCTCCTAGGCAACACCACGTTCAAGGAATGTGGTGTGTTTCCTGAAAAAGATTATTGGTTGATGAGCAGAGTATAAAAGGAGGGCAGAGGGGTGACGGGCTATGAATACTTTATAAGGTTAGAAAAAGGCCTAATGATTATCTGCTCTGAACTCCCCTGTAAAACATGCCTGGGGACTCCTCTGTTTGAACTAAAGCTTTAGATTGGGAAAGAGAAAAAACACCTCTTCAAACCAGAAGATTTCTCAGTGGTTGTTTCAGTGGTTAATAACCAACATGGCTAAAAATGTGCTTTTAATTCAAACCTGCTTGTGAATCTTGCAGGCACCGGGCTGTGTGTAGCTTTCATCTCCTGACCAGGGAGCCCTCTATTATCACATCGAGATTCCAGGAGTAATTAGAGGCTGGGAGCAGGTCTGCTCTCAACCTTCTTTTTGTTAAGGCAAACAAATTGAGTTCCTGAGGTCTTCCATTCTCAAGGCTCTTTCCTCACCCCACAGCTCTCCTCTCAAAATGACTCCCATTGAACCATTCCCAACGCTGGATGCTGCCTTCCACCTGCCATCCCAGAAATATCACTTTGGAGTAATTCCTGTTGAAAATGAAGAAGGGGAAAATTTCCCCACTAAAATACGTTGGGTTTTTTTGTTTGGTTGTTTTGGGTATTTTTGAGTCATGTATGAATTTGGGACAATCCAACGTGGAGCGGCGTTGGGGCGGGAGGAGCCAACATGGAAGCTTGCAGTGGGTGTATGGTGAGGAAATGTTGGGCTACATCCCAAAATCTCTCTGGGATGAGTTAATGAGTGTGGCTTGGCCTGAAAAGCCCAGCAGGTTGATGTTCTTGGGGCATCCCTTTGCCTGGTGTCTTCAAACCAGCACCTGTGCGTGGGTCTGGGGAATTGCAACATCCCAGGGGGGTTTGTGGGCTGGGGAAACCAGCCCAGGGGAGGAAGAAATGGAGTTCTGGTGAAGGCACTCATGGAATCATTGAATTATTTTGGTTGGAAAAGCCTTTAACATCATCAAGGCCAACCCTTCATCACTGCCAGGGCCACCCCCACCCCATGTCCCTCATCCCCACATCCCCAGGGGTTGCTCTGAAACCCCTCACAGGGATGATGGGGACTCCAGCCCTGCCCTGGGCAGCCTGGGCCAGGCCCTGACAACCCTTTCCAGGGAGAAATTCTTCCCCAGCTCCAACCTCAACCTCCCCTGGCACAACTTGAGTTGTGCCAAAAGTTCCTCTTGTCCCATCTCTTGTTGCTTGGCTCCAAGCTCCTCTCAGGGGGTTGCAGAGAGCCAGGAGCTCTCCCCTCAGCACTGGGGGGGTTGAAGATAAATGTGGGGTTTTTTTTTATATACATAGTTTGTGAAGTTTCTTTTTCTGAAACACATTTTTATTTTAAAACTGAAGAATAGTCACCATCACCTGGCTGTCAGAGGGCTGGCTGGACACTGATGGAGGACACTGGGGACAGCTGGGACAGTGCCCAAACCTATCACTGCCACCCTCACACAGCCACAGAACCAGCTCACATAGCCACAGGATTATTAATAATAATAATTATTATTATTACTACCAGAAAAAGATGTTGAAGGGAACAATTCCTCTCTGCCATGTCTCACCCAGGCCTGGCCTTAGGCCCCGTTGTCATGGAGACGCCAGCGCTGCCACTCTCCAAGGAGCTATAGGGGTAGAAGATATATATACATATTTATATATATATATATATATATACACATTATATATATAGTTATGTATATTTATCTCTCTCTCTGCATATATATATATATATATATATGGCACACACCAACAGCATGCCAGTTTCCTGGGATTTTAGGCAGGAAGCAAGGAAGGAGCATAAAAATGGCCCCATAAATGGTGTTCAAACCCAAAGAGACCAAAGGAGAGGGAAGAGAGGCACTGAAACAAAAGGGCAGGCTCTGGGATCCAGGATGATACAACTGAGTTTTGATGGAGGTTCTCCTGTCCCAGCAGTACTCCCAACAGGCAGGGAGAAATATTTGGGATCTTGGATTTCTTCAGGTGTAGCCACCTGGGATTGTAGGTATGGGGTGTTCTTAGATCCTGCAGCTAAGAGTTTGCCTGATGTTTTTTGGGAAAGCAGCTGCTAGTGGGAGATTTTGCAAGAAGAGGCTCTCCCTCAAATAAAGACATCTGGTTTATGGCATCTGAGGGCCAAGGGGAACAGAAGTGGAAAAAAGTGAAATATGGGATAGTGTATTCTCATCTGTCATCAGTCCTAAAATCCTCCATCCCAGCAAAAGAGCTGTAGAGAGTGAAGCAATATAAAGTAATAGATGGCTGGAATAAAAAAAACCCAAAATTTCTGCCCTGGAGGTGGTGGCAGACCCGTGGCTGCATGTCCTGGGGTGTCTGTCCATGATTCTGGTTTGATTATCTCAAGAACTCAGCAGGGAAGAGGATGGGGACTCAGAGTCCTAAAACAAAATAAAACAAAACAAAACAAACAGAAAGAGAAGATGAAGCCTGGAGCTGATCCCCAGGCCAGCTGGGATGGCAGAGAGCTGGGCATGGGGGCAAGGAGGAGAATCAGGGTCTGCTGGGGACACCAGCACTGTCGTGGCATTGGGATTTTCCTGCTTGGCTGAAGGAAATTTTGGGGAGCAAACCTGGTTTTGCAGGACCCCTGCAAGACATCTTGAGCAGTAAAACCAACACGCCTGCAAAACCAGGCTGGAAACACCTCAAAAAAGGAACACGACTTCAGTAGGAAGCAAAGGGAGAAGGAGAGCTCAGACTTTGTGTCTCTCCACAGCAGCTATTTATTTATCCTCATTTCTTGTTCTGCTCTTCACAAGGAGACCCCCAGGTCCTGCAGGTCCTTGAGGAGGAACCCAAAACCTGGGCCAGAGGGAAGGCACCATCACCCAGAGAGGAGCAGCATTAAGGCAGCTTTAGGGTAAAGGAGAGAGAGGTTCAGGTGCTGGATTGAAGAATGGGGAGAAAAATTAAAAGGTAACACACACCTAGAAATGTTGGTGGGGAGAAGGAAATTTGGCATAAAAGAAAAAAAAAAACAAACCAAAGAAAATGGGGAGAAAAATGAAAAGATAACACACACACCTAGAGATGGTGGTGGGGAGAAGAAAACTTGGCATAAAGGAAAAAAAAAAACAAAACCAAAGAGAAAAGTTGCATCTTTCTGGTAATACAAAAGAAAAAATCCATTTATTCACATTCCAGTGTAAGTGACTGAGGGGTTTATCAAAAGATTTCCTGAAGGACATGCCTGTAGCCAGGTGAAGTACCTGCAGTAAGGTTTGATTGCTTCATCTGGAAGTGAGCTCAGCGCTCCAAACCCATCCCAGGGAGCTGCTGAGAGCATCCCAGGGAGCTGCTCACCAGTCCCCATAAACTGAAACACAGAATATTATTTATATAGTACATATTGGTACAGCGTGTTAAAGCAGTTGATAATAATTTATTAGGGGAGAAAAAAGCTATCTCTATTAATAATGGATTCATTATAAATAATGCATTAAGAAATACGCCTTTGATTTAAAGCCCCTGCTGGTAATGCATGCTAAATTCTGCTGGATTTGATGGCAATAAATCCAGGGAAATCTTGCACATTTGCATCCTGTCCTTCACTTCTGCTTGTAAAACAGAGGTGGAAGTCTCACTGAAAATTATTTTTTTTTTTTTTAATGGGCTTGCCAAGGGGAAACATGGGTCACAGAGCAGAAAGGTGCTGTGCCAATGAGACCTGGGAAAAAAAAAAGAAAATTAGGAGTCCTGCCCAAGCAGGACCATTCAGAAAAGCTGCATTTTGCAGCAGAAAATGTTTATTAATAGCCTGGAACTCAAGCAGCTCTTCCTTCTCTCCCTCACCAGTGTCTACATCCCACATTTTGGGGGCTTTCCACAGATCAGGGTAAGGCAGAAATGAATGAGAGAACGTGAGAAAGTGTGTTACACTTTTCCAGACACTTCCTGAAAGCAGCTTTCTCATAAAACCCGAGACTTTAAACATTACAGATCTGGGGAGATGTCAGTAAATATTGACAGAGATTTTGTCAGCGGAGATTACGACAGCCCTGGCCTCCTGATTTCCAAAGCAACTTTTCCTTCATTTATTAAAAATAATCCCAGTTAGTCCATAAAGCAGGGGCTTGGTGCAAGCTGCAAGAGCAAATGGAAGGATTTAATGTCCTTCAACTGTTGGGCTGGTGGCAGGTAGGACGTGGGGAGGGAGCAGAACCCTCCTCGGAGTCCCTGAAGAGTGATGTTGAAATAGAGAGCATGGAAATAGGAAGCAGAGAACATTTCTGGGGCCTGAGTGTATTAAAAAAGAGAAGACTGTGGGTGGTGGTCCACAGGCATCAAGAGAAAACCATGTCAAGGAGGAGAACTGGGTTAGAATTAATAATAAAGGGTGACTTTGGGGCTGAAGTTTTTTCTGTGTCCTGGTGTCACAGGATGAAATGAAATTGAGGTGTTGAAAGGAAGCAGAGGTGTCTTTTCTGGGTTTTCCTCATTTTGTTGGTTGAGTTCTAATGCATCCATGGTGCTGAGGGAGCTGAGGGAGCTGTGGGTGCTGAGCCTGGAGCAGAGGAGGCTGAGGGGAGAGCTCCTGGCTCTCTGCAACCCCCTGAGAGGAGCTTGGAGCCAAGGAACAAAGGATGGGACAAGAGGAACTTTTGGCACAACTCAAGTTGTGCCAGGGGAGGTTTAGGTTGGAGCTGGGGAAGAATTTCTCCCTGGAAAGGGTTGTCAGGGCCTGGCCCAGGCTGCCCAGGGCAGGGCTGGAGTCCCCATCATCCCTGGAGGGGTTTCAGAGCCTGGGGATGTGGGGATGAGGGACATGGGGTAAGGGTGGCCCTGGCAGTGCTGGGGGAAGGGTTGGACTGGGTGATCTCAAAGCTCTTTTCCAATCAAATTGATTCTGTGATTATCACAGGAAACTGTGATGCTGAATTTTTATGAGACGTGATCCTCACCCAGCGTTCAGAAGAGATTGTCACTACTTGAAATGGCATTTTTACTCCACCTGACTAAACCCTCTTCTTTTCCCAGCACTCAGTTTGCTGTGATATTATAATACAGCTTTCCTTCCCAGTCTCCCACAGCTGACTAGAGTTTAATTTCTAATTTCAAAAGCAAGAGATAACATTTATTCTTAGAAAAGACGTCTGTAAGGCTGCTTCGTACCGAGCGAGAAAGGAAAAGGGGTGAAAGTGTTTTAATTTCTAAGATATTTTCTTAGAAAACACAGGAACATTTCTTCCTACATTCCTGCAGCTGATGAATTCATCATCTTCCCACTCCCTTAATTTGCAAATGCTGGTTTGCTATGGAGGCTTCCCAAGAAAATCTCTGGGGACTCAGCACAGAGCCCCTGTGCTGTGCGTGCCCCGGTGCCACCATCCCTGTCCTCTCGCCTGGAAATTGTAAAATCCCACATTTTTCCTCCTTTTGGGTTGCTGAAACCCCCCAGAAACCCTCAGCCTGGCCCTCAGACCCACGCTAACCCCATGCTGAGATCTCAAGCACTGCAAGAAAATTCAGTTTAGGTTGCTGGAAAGATATACCCCGTGTGTGTGTGTATTTATATATTTCTTTTAATGCTGTTTCCTTATCAGAAAGAAGAGATACATATCAGGGGTGATTATCATTTAACTCCCATCTCCTTTATTAATTTCTAATGGGTAATTTGGGATGCACAGGCACTTACTGCCAAATCCCAGACACAGATTCTTCCCTTCTAGGCACTAAATCACCACTCCAGGGATAATTAAGGTAGCAGGAACATTTATCAAGCTTTTAGTAAATTTATGACCCTTCCCTGAGGTCTCTCCTCCTGGCTACCTTGGTGTCTCTAGGTGATGGGGAAGCTTGGCCTGGTGGTCTGGGTTACCCCAGGGCACGGATGAGGGGGGCTGAGGTCCAGCCCCTCATTGCTGCCTCCTGGCTTTGGCTGGGCTCCCTGGCCTCATCCAACCTCCCTGGAAATTTTGTGCCATGTTTACACTGATTTTTTTTTTTCTTTTTTTTTGGACATGATTTTCAGTGCTAATAGAAGCTTCTGCCTCCCCAGTGTTTTCTTCAAAGACCTCTAGGAGGTCTCCCCACAGCATTTGAGCCAGCAGTGTGCCCAGGTAGCCAAGAAGGCCAATGGCATCCTGGGCTGGCTCAGGAACAGCGTGGCCAGCAGGTCCAGGGAAGGGATTCTGCCCCTGTGCTTAGCCCTGGGGAGGCCACAGCTTGAGTCCTGTGTCCAGTTCTGGGCCCCTCAGCTCAGGAAGGAGATTGAGGTGCTGGAGCAGGTCCAAAGGAGGCAACTGGGCTGGGGAAGGGATCCAGCACAGATCCTATGAGGAGAGGCTGAGGGAGCTGGGGGTGTTGAGGCTGGAGAAGAGGAGGCTCAGGGGAGACCTCATCACTCTCTCCAACTCCCTGAAAGGAGGTTGGAGCCAGGGGGGGGTTGGGCTCTTTTCCCAGGCAACTCTCAGCAAGACAAGAGGGCACAAGAGGTCTCAAGTTGTGCCAGGGGAGGTTTAGGTTGGACATGAGAAAGAATTTCTTTCTGGAGAGGGTGATCAGACACTGGAATGGGCTGCCCAGGGAAGGGGTGGATTCTCCATCCCTGGAGATATTTCAAAAGAGCCTGGATGTGGCACTCAGTGCCATGGGCTGGGAACCACGGGGGGAGTGGAGCAAGGGTTGGACTTGATGAGCTCTGAGGTCCCTTCCAACCCAGCCAGTTCTAGGATTCTATGAACAACCCCAACTCTCAGCTTGTTGGCTCCAGCCCTCAGATCACCCTCATGGCCTCCTCTGGACCCACTCCAACAGGTCCATGTCCTTCCTCTGCTCAGCTGGATGCTCCAGGTGAAATTCCTTCTCTCCATCAGAGACCCAGTGGCCATTCCCTCCCTCACCCCCATGGACACCCCTTCCTCACCATGGGGAAGCCCTGAGCGGACCCCACACTGCTCAACCATTCCTCCCCATCCCAAAATTTCAAAGACACCAGCCCCAAACCACAACCAGCTCCTTCTGAGGTCTTCCCTATGGATTAAAATAGCTCTGAGAAGCCAATAAGGGAAATCTGATCTCAAAGCCCAGGCCCTGACTGCAATTTCCATTGGAAAGCAGCTCTTGGGGCTGGCAAAGCCACATCCCCCAGGATGGCCTGGCCTGGTTTTTCCCGTAATGTTCTTCCTATTGATTTAAGGAGAAGCAAGAGTTGGTTAATTATCTGTGGCTGTCTTAGTTTTGTTTTGTCTCTGCTAATGGCTGGGGCTGTTGTGACTGTACATTTTAATGGCTTTCAGATGCCAGAGGTCTTATTAGAAGCCCTTGCCCCATACGGAGACCACCAGCAGAAAACAAACTTGTTGCTGCTTTGAGGCTGCAAATATCAAACCCTCCCCAGCCCCCAGCCTGCATATTTTGGTGAAGAACTGCAGAGTTGTTTTAATGTCAAACAAGATTTTTTCCTGACGTAGTTACGGGCCACTGAAGGACTGAACTTGTCCCTGCACAGGTACCTCTATAAATAATTGGATGTATAATATTTCCACAGCTGTGTGCTGCCAGATGGCTCCACTTTTTTTTTTTTTTTTTTTTTTTTTTTTAAGCTTAAAGGAACTTCCTTCCTTTTCAAGGAGATAAGCCAACTCTGTCAAGTCCTATAAACTCATCCTTCCAGCAGCAGACAGGTCTTGGAAACCTGGCTTTGAACCTGGAGAAGAAGGAACTTCTCCGGGATGGGGCAGGCACAGAGGGAGCCCTGAGAGGGGTCAGGTCCGTGGTGAGAAGGTCCCTGTGGCCACCTGGAGGTGTTGGTGGCCATGGCTGGCTGCAGAAGCCAGGATGAGCCCACAGATCAGGGCCTGGCCTGAGGATTTATAAGAGAAAAATCTCAGGAATCCCATCAGGGCAGTACCAGTGGCAATAACCAGCCCAGAGGGCAGGTGGGTAGATGCTGTGAGAGGAGGTTTCCCACCAACCCGGTCTCTTTGTGCTTCTCATCAGGGGCTGCTCAGGAAATAAATATCCAAAAATCTCCAAACTGAGCTGCTCTGGCCTCTGAGGGGATTTAACTGCTCAGAGGTGGAGCAGCTCCAGCAGTGCCAGTGCCCAAATCAGTCACAGAATGCTTTGGGTTGGAAGGGACCTTTAAAGATCACCTGGTGGAATGCACTGGTCTGTCCCAGAGCCTGGCTGGGACTCCACAGGCTCTCCAGGTCAAACAAGCCTTGGGAAGCCACCCCAGACCTGGAGCATCACCCAGCTGTGGGTTAGGGTGTAAGTGGGGTGGCAGAGCTGTCCCCACTCTGAAGCCTTCAGCTCCCTGAGGGACCACTGGGCTCTCATTCCAACACCCCAGCATGACAAACTGGGGCTAAGGAAGCCCCTTCCCTAGTCAGGTGTTGCAGCACTATTCACCCAGCAGCTCTGCAGGGAGCAGATGCCCACCCTGACCACATCCAGGTCCTGTGTGCCACCACACCAGCCCTGGGCATGATGCTGAGCCTCTCCTCCCAAATTACCCTCCAGCTCCTCCTGCTGCAAACACCTGGCCAAAAAAATCTCATTTTTTTTCATTTTTTTTTTTTAATGCCAGACTTAGGTGTGCAGGCAGAGCAGAATTAATGTCACCTTGGCTTTCCCAACCTCAGCTCCCCAGCACCCAAACCTCTTCCCTTTTGTACAGCTTTGGCTGCACCTTTTCCCCTGTCACATCCCTGGAGCTTTGCAAGACAGCTCAAAATGCAGCCTGGCTTTCACACCCTGTCTGTAATCCCCAGGATGTGTCTGGGAAACAGGGAGCTGAGCGGATCATCAGGAGAGTGTTGTCAAAGATGACACCAAGCAGATGAAGGGGAAGCACAGCCCCATGCTGCCTGCCACAGCCACCCCAGCTCTTCCCTCCCAGGTTTTCCTGTCTCCCGTTTTCATAGAATCATAGAATCATGGAATGGGCTGGGTTGGAAGGGACCTCAGAGCTCATCAAGTCCAACCCTTGCTCCACTCCCCCCGTGGTTCCCAGCCCATGGCACTGAGTGCCACATCCAGGCTCTTTTGAAATATCTCCAGGGATGGAGAATCCACCCCTTCCCTGGGCAGCCCATTCCAATGCCTGAGCACCCTCTCCAGAAAGAAATTCTTTCTCATGTCCAACCTAAACCTCCCCTGGCACAACTTGAGACCTCTTGTGCCCTCTTGTCTTGCTGAGAGTTGCCTGGGAAAAGAGCCCAAACCCCCCTGGCTCCAACCTCCTTTCAGGGAGTTGTAGAGAGTGATGAGGTCTCCCCTGAGCCTCCTCTTCTCCAGCCTCAACACCCCCAGCTCCCTCAGCCTCACCTCACAGGACTTGTGCTGGATCCCTTCGCCAGCCCAGTTGCCTCCTTTGGACCTGCTCCAGCACCTCAATCTCCTTCCTGAGCTGAGGGGCCCAGAACTGGACACAGGACTCAAGCTGTGGCCTCACCAGCCAAAGCCCCAGTGCTCTCCCTTGTGGAACTCCTCTCTGAGGGCTGGGGCACCCATGGGTGCTGGGTATGTCTCAGGCTGAAAAAGAGGTGCTCAGCACCCACATCTCCACTTTGGGTATCCCCTTGCAGGAGGAGCTTTCATCCAGAGAAGGGCACAATTGCATGGGGAAGGAGTCAGAATTTCATGGGGAAGCAGTCAGGATTTCATGGGGAAGGAGGCAGGACTGCATAGGGAAGGAGTCAGGATTGCATAGGGAAGGAGGCAGGATTGCATGGGGAAGGATTTCATAGGGAAGGAGGCAGGATTGCATGGGGAAGGAATCAGGATTGTATGGGGAAGGAGTCAGGATTGCATAGGGAAGGAATCAGGATTGCATGGGGAAGGAATCAGGATTGTATGGGGAAGGAATCAGGATTGCATGGGGAAGGAGTCAGTCTCTTCTCTGGTGGCTGCCTTGGCTGTGACCCAGTGCTCCAGCCTTGGGCTGGGGTGGGAAGAATGGATTTGATTTCCCAACATTTTGCTCATCCTCTGCTTTCCCAGGGGTTCCCTGGCTCCATTGCTCCAGCTCACTGCTTGCCTGCCCGTGGCTTCCCTTTCCCCAAGTGCAGCTTCCAATCCAACTGGGAAAAGGAAATTTGAAGCCAGGAGAGAACTGCAGCTACCTGCCCACCCACCCCCCCACAGGACATCACTTCCCAGTACACTGCTTCCAGTCACCAGACTGGGAAACCTGGTGACAAACCCATGTGCCTGGGATGAAGCCATTCCTTCTCAAAGCCCATCACCCTGCCTTGTGCCTGGATGCAATCCCTGGGCAACCTCCTTCCCACTGCTGAAAGGAAGTAATTCAGCAGCCAGGGTCTCTCTGCTGAAGGTGTAGCCTATTTCCCAGAGCATCTCCCCTAAATTCCAGCCTCAGTTTATCACTCATCCCATGCTGGAGATTCTTGGCTCAGGGGGAAAGAAAAGGGCTGAGGGTCTTTGTTGTGCTGGAAAAGGAAATGGGGTTGATGCCTTGTGATGGTGCCACTTTGTTTGTGGGTCAGCAGCTGAAAGCCTTTATCTGGTGACCCAAACCTGACCCAGCTGCCAACATCCATATAGCTGATTAATAATTTGTTCTTTCCTTTTTAGACATTCCCCCAAGATGCTCCTTTGAAACCCCCTTTGTGGTTGCACAAGGCCAACTGTGGAACAATAGAAACCACAGTATTTTTTAAATTAAAAAAAAATTAAATTGAAAAAAGAAATCTTTAAAATTAAAAGTTTCTGTCTCCTTAACCCTCAGTTTGGTGCAGTCCCCTTGTTTTGCACCAATCCACACCGAGGACACAAGCAAAATCTAGAGCAGGGAATAAACACTCATTTTTATTATTGGCCATGCCCGTTGTGCCAGCTGCTCCCCGAGCCTGTGGGCTGGGGGGGCTTTGAAAAGGGGCCCCCAAAATCCCTGCAAAGCTTCTGCCATGTGTCTGCTGCTCTGCCCTGCCAGTACCCACCAGTGCCCCAGGTTTCCCTGCTCCAATCCAGCAGGAACCCAGGATCCAGGCTCATCCCCTTGGCTAGAAACCACACTGCTGGTTGTCCAAGCAGCCAGTGGAAGGAGGGTGATTGGGGTGATGGGGATGGAGACCTTCCAAACACTTGGACAAGCCTCCTTTCCATGGATTATCTCCTTTGAGGTCCTGGCAGCTGTCTGTTTATCACTAATGAGGTCTTCAGACTCCCAAAATGCTGCTTTGGGGTCCTCTGTGCCACCAGGAGGTTCCTGTGTTCCCTTGGTCTGGGCAGCGGCAGCAGCAGAGGGGGTGAGGAGCTGTGAGCCCTGGAAATGATCCCTGGAAATGATCCCTGGAAACGAGCCCTTCATTATTCCCAGGCCTGAAGAGGTCAGGAGGGGGAGGAGGCTGGAGCCAGTTCCCCAGCAATGGCTCCTTCTCCATCCCTGCTCCCAATGGATTTGCTAAGCAGGAGCCAAGCACAGGGCAAGAGGGGGCTCAGCTGGAGCCAGTGGTTCTGCTGCTGATGGCAGGCACGGCTTGGGCTTCTCCTGATTTATGTCACCCTGGCTCCCACCCCCAAAACATCACCCTAAGACACCCCTCAGCAGCTGCCTCCCACCACCTCCCACACACACTGTGCACAAAACCCCCAAAAAAACCCAACAGCCCAGCACCAGCATTGCTAAGGCTCTGGGACATCTTCAGGATCAGCAGAAATCAACAGAATGAGAAAATAACCCTGAGGAAGCTCTGCCTGCTAATCACACGAGTGGGCTGACCAGGAACCAACCAGGGGTGCTGCTGGGGCCAGGAGGGAGGAATCCTGACCCCAAATGGGGTTTTGGGGCACATGGGGTGCCCGAGCAGCCTGGCTGAGCCTCTCACCCTCCACTGAGGTCAGCAGGCAAGTATGTGAACTGCTGTCTGCAAATTAACAGCAGATGGACTCAGTCTCCAGGGGCTTGGGCATAAGTTCAAAAAATAGAGATATAAAACATGGTTGATTTACTGGACCCTTCCTAGACTGAAATGATTAATTGTCTGATTTACTGGTTTCTTTTTTTTTTTTTTAATGCTGAAAGTGATATATATATATATAAAAAAAAAGAAATTAGAGGGAGCTCAGAGAAAATGGTTACCTCGAATGCCTACATCCTATTCCTAAGTAGGAAAACAAATGATATTGTGATGGGTAAGCTTTAAATATTAACACTCTGATTCATTCCTGTGAACAGAAGTGCAAGTGGTGGCTGTCTGACACAGACAAGCTCAGAGTTAAATGTTTGAGGGATGGGATTCCTGCTCTCAGCCAGGAATGGTTTGAGGCTGTGGTGAAACAACAGCTTGAAACCAGTGCCAGCATCTGGCACGGCACTGGTGACCAGTAAGGTCACACACCCATCCCATCATAAGATGGGACATTTCAGGGCTACCCCTTGCCATGGACAAAGATGCCTTCAGCCAGAGCAGGATGCTCAGAGCCCTGGCCTGGATTCTATCCAGGAATGGGGCATCTCCCATTTCCCTGGGCAACTTGGCCCAGTGTTTCACCACCCCCAATATAACAAATTTCTTCCCTAGCTCTAATCTGAACCTCCCCTCTCTCAGTCTCAAACCATCTGTCTGGCACCACAGGCCCCACTAAAACTTTGTCCCCATAATTCCTGGACCCTGCAGTGGAGAGGAGCCCCAGGTCTGTTGTTTTGTTCTCCATACAGCCTGGTTTTGGGTTGGGTTTTTTTTTGTTTGTTTGTTTTTGGGGTTTTTTTTTTGCATTATCCTGGCCCTGCAGCCAGGCAAGGATTGTTGCTCCATGGGCAACCCAGGGAAGAGTTAATTTTCTAAATTTGGACCATTATCTGTCATGTGCGACTGCTCAGTAATTATGACTTTTTCTGCTTCTTAGAAAAAGGTTATTACAAGAGCCTTTTAATCTAAAAGGCCAATTATATTAAAACAGTGGCTTCCATACTTAGATACCTCTTTATTCACATCCTATTGTATAAATTTGGCAAATTATATGGCAGGTTTGCTTAGTGGAAGCTTAACAACATGATTACTGCTTGCATCCAAGTCAGCAGCAGCAGCCCCAAGAACCCCACCTCTGATCTTTCCCTCAGCAAATCAATTGGGTCAGATTTAGGATATTTGTCACCCCAAATATTTAGGATATTTGTCAGGGCTTCATTTGGCTGCAGGGGCTCAACACCTCTGCACGGTGGAGGGGCTCTGGGCTGGGGGTTTGGAAGAGCAGTAAGAGGCTGCACAGTTTGAGATGGGATTATTTCAGTGAGGCACAAAACCCCCCAGCAGTGACACCCCCAGTAATTTTTCACCTAATGAAACCTTGCCCAGGCAGAGAGTGCTGAGCTCTCCCTCGTGTCTGAAATCACACTGGTGCTGTCTGCTTTCCCCCCAGTAAAATACTCTTGATCTGCAAATGACAAATAATTAGCTGGGAGGGCACGTCCTGGAGAAAAGGGCAGAGTTTCAGAGCACCCCCCACATCCAGGGTGGTAACTGATGAACTCGTTGGGAAGCGAGCAGCAGAGACACGGCCCCTGGGCATCAGGGAATGGCAGTTTTACAGGAGAGTTAAAAAAAGAGACTCCTGGGGTCACCCCCAGCTCTCTGGGTTTCTAATTCCTCACGTTTTTAAACTGCAACCTCATTTATATCCCTAGTGCTGAAGCTTTGGTTGGGTTGTGGAAGGGTCAGAGCCTCTGGCGTGAGGACAGGAGGAGGGGGCTGAGGTTGTTCAGCCTGGAGAAGGCTCCATGGAGACCTCATGGTGACCTTTGAGCACTCAGAGGGACCCAGAAGAAAGCTGGAGACAAAGCTCTGAGCAGGACCTGCAGCCACAGGATGAGGGCTGATGGGTTGAAAGGGAAAGAGGGGAGATGCAGAATAGATACAGGGAGGAAATCTTTGATGCCAAAGGGTGGTGAGACCCTGGCCCAGGGTGCTCAGGGAGGTGGGAGATGCCCCATCCCTAAAGACACCTCCCAAGAGCAGGGTGCTCTGAGCAACCCGGGATAGTGGGAGGTGTCCCCTCCACCCAAACCAGGCTGGGATTCCACGAGCAACCCAGGATAGTGGGAGGTGTCCCCTCCACCCAAGCCAGGCTGGGATTCCACGAGCAACCCGGGATAGTGGGAGGTGTCCCCTCCACCCAAACCAGGCTGGGATTCCACGAGCAACCCGGGATAGTGGGAGGTGTCCCCTCCACCCAAGCCAGGCTGGGATTCCACGAGCAACCCGGGATAGTGGGGGGTGTCCCCTCCACCCAAGCCAGGCTGGGATTCCATGAGCAACCCGGGATAGTGGGGGGTGTCCCCTCCACCCAAGCCAGGCTGGGATTCCATGAATCTATGGGAGAAGTGAGCAAAGTGGGGTCCCTTCACCCAGTTCAGTGTCAGCAGGAGTTACAACTCAGGGGTGAAGCTGAAAGATCTCCTCACTGAATTGTTGCCTCTGCACCTTCTGGATGGTTCCATCCCCCCTGGCCCTGCAGTGCTGCAGGAAATCAGTTCTGCCAGAGTTAAGCACCAAGCAAAAAGACAGAAAATGCCCCCTGCACCTCTGGAGAGCTGTAATGTACCACGGCCATGGCTGAGGGAAGAGCCTGAGGGACATCGATTGCTCCCAGGATTTATGGAGCCACAGAGCAGGATCAGGTGGGGTGATGCTGGAGAGCAGCTGAAACACTTTCAAGGTGCCCTGCTTCATCACCCATGGGTGTTACCATCGCTGTGGGTGCCCACATACCTCCCCCAATTAATGCCACCCTTCTGATGAGGGGGGATGAAATACCACTGCGGGACTGAAATATGTAAGTTGTTATTAAAAAGGTATTTTTGGGGGGTGGTTTGGTGCTCCTGGAAGCTGTTTCCCACCTCTGTGTCACAAACAGGTTGTGCCACCTCTACCACCTCGTCCCAGTCCCTCTCAGCTGGGCAAGCCCAGAGCTCTGGGAGCTGTGCCCAGGCTGGGGATGACTCAGAGCAAGCTCAGGATGCTCTAAGATGTGTCCTGGGGACATGTGGGGTCACACCATCCCACCCCTGTGGGACTCACTGCTCTGAGGAGAGGAAGAGTTGAACCCTTGGGTTCAGTGGGAACTCAGGTGAAAAGATCACCAAGATCAACGTCAGGCTCATTATTGTGGTCAAAAAAGCAAAGGACAATGGGTGGGCTCAAAAACTTTGAATGAGCTGAGAGAGGATTTTAATTCAGGATCACTGGTTCAGGGGTATTGCTCCCTATCCTGCACCTCTACTGAACCTATGGAGGTAAAAGGTTCACCATGGGTCTTCTATTTATTCTTTTACTTCATCTCACCCCACCAAGGTAGGTGCCTTAAGATTAAAATATTCCTTATTCCCCAAAGTGATGATAAATTTGATGCAGTATTTCAAGCAGAAGTACACAGGGAGGTCCATGTGAGGAACAGAAAACCCCAGGACTTGGGACTAGGGCCTGGAGGGATGGGATGAGAGGGAAGGGTTTTAAGATACAAGAGGGGAGATGGGGAGGAGATCTTAGGAGGAAAAGAAAAAAGGGCTGCCTTGCAGGAGCTCAACAGAGGGTGAAGAGGAACAAGGAGCTTGCCAGGGCTTGGGAAGTGCAGGATCCAACCAGCATCCCGTGGGAATGGGAAGGGCTCCCTGCAAACTTCTGCTGGGCTTTACACCACCCCCCTGAATCGATCGTACAAGATCAAGTGGAAAAATTGGAGCAGGGAAAAAAAAACATTCCGATAGTGAGTGGCCCCAGGCTTTTGTTTCTCAGAAGTGGACAAGCTCCTCTAAGCCTGGTAATTAATCTGATGGAGCTTTCCAATTTGATCAGCCACTTCTGAGACATTATTCTTTAATCCACCCAGCTCCAGCTCTCAGCCCAAACCATCCCAGTGAGAAGGAGGTAAAGCTGCTGCTAATCTCAGGCACTTCCCTGGAATTGCTTTCCCACCCCGGTGCAGCATCTCTGGTGGTGTCCTGGCTCCTGGATACCTTAATCAGGGGCTTTGCAACTCAATACAAATATTGTACCCAGAGAGAGGGAGCTGTTGATGGCTGGGCTTTGTGAGAAGCATCTCGTTTTCTTCCAGCTTTTGTTGCTAAATTAAATTACAGCCTGGAGGAGAGGGGTGTGAGGTGTTTTACTGCTCTTCAGAAAGCACTCAGGTAGGATTTCTTGGCTCTTATTTTCCCTGTTTCACCTCTCTGTCAGATGGAGATGGCTCTCAGCTCCAGCAGGACTTTATCTCATCCCCAAAGGGTGTGTGTGGTACCAGCTGGCTCTGCCCACACCAACTTCTGATCACATTTAACCAGTGAAGTCATCACCCTAAACTGGAGATTTTGGGCCCAGCACATGCCAGTCCCAGGGCAATAAATTGGGAGTTATCGAGGTGCTGCCCTGACCTCAGGAATGCCCCTGGTCTTCTGGGCTGGACCTGGACACTCCTGGTTCATTGTTGTGTGTGACCTCAGCTCTTTTCCTGGTGGGAAAACCCTCCCACACATGGAAGCCAGGGGTTGTTCTAGGGGACAAATTTATCTGCTGAAACTTCAGCACCAAACCAGCCTGGCTGGAGATTATCAAAAGAGGAGGAAAGAGGGGATTCTCTCTGTGTTTTTCTGAGACCCTCCCTGCAGTCCTGGACAGACAACACCAACACCAGGACACAGAGCTCTTGGAGTGAGTCCAGAGGCCGTGGAGCTGCTGGGAGGGCTGGAGCAGCTCTGGAGCCAGGCTGGGAATTGGGGGTGTTCAGCCTGGAGCAGAGAAGGTTCCAGGGAGACCTCAGAGCACCTTCCAGTGCCTGAAGGGGCTCCAGGAAAGCTGGGGAGGGACTTGGGACAAGGGCCTGGAGGGATGGGATGAGGGGGAAGGGTTTTAAGATACAAGAGGGGAGATGGAGAGGAGATCTTAGGAAGAAGCCTTTCTGAAATCTGCCTCCTGAAGGGAGCCACAGTCCTTTACAGAAAACTTTCAAGCCCAAGAAGTGGTCCCAGGGATGAGATAGAAGGAGAGGAGGGAGTGAGGAGAGCTGGGGCATTCCCAAGCATCCCATGGTGAGGAACCACAGCTTGGTGCTGCCCTTCTTCACCCAGGCTGCTCAGGGCTGTCCCTGCAAGGTGCAGGAGGAGCTGAGTGAAGTAAATCAAGCTCACAAGGAAACTAAATTAAGGCCCCCCTTAATTCTGAAAAAGGCTGTCTACACCTGGATTTAATGAGGTTTAACTAAGCCACTTTAGAAATTAACTCAGATTAAGTTCTGCTGGCATCCCCAGGTAGGGAAGCTCAGGGGAAGAAAGAAGACTTTTCAGTAAGCAGCTTATTTAAGGTGAGAGTAGGCAGAAAGGGGCAAAACAGAGACCTCCTGCAGGCACAGGGAGCCCCTGACAAAACCCAAACCCCCCTGAAGAGGAAGAACAAGTTTTCCTGAGAATTATGGATTTGTGGGAGAAAAATGAGAGAAATCTTGGTGGGTCCCTGGGTCAGCCCAGGAGATGATGCTGACACAGGGGACGGCCGGGGTTCCAAGGGCAAAGGCACCTTTTTCATTTTGATTTCTTCCCTTTTATTGAGTTTGCTGAGGGTTTTTTTGGTTTGTTGGGTTTTTTTTTTTTCCGTGCTGGACAGGAAATGTCTCGATGCAATATTTAACATGGAGGCCTGGGGGACTTGGCATGATTGAAGACAGGATCTTCCTCCTGACAGCTTAATGCATTTTACATTACGCTGCCACTGCAACCTCCTCTCTCTGCAGAACGAGCCCTCCCTCTGCCTCCTCTCCCAAATCCCCCCCTTCTTCATTTTTTCTTTATAAGATTTTGGTCACCCTTTTTTTTTTTCCTTTTTTTTCCTTTTTTTTCCTTTTCTCTTTTTTATTTTTTTCTTCCTTTTTTTCTTTTTCTTTTTCTTTCTTTTTTTCTTTCTTTTTTTCTTTCTTTTTTTCTTTCTTTCTTTTTTTCTTTCTTTTTTTCTCTTTTTCCTTTTTTTCCTTTTTTTTCTTTTTCCTTTTTTCCTTTTTTTCCTTTTTTTTATTTTTTTCTTTTTCTTTTTTTTTCTTTTTTTCTTTTCTTTTCTTTTTTTCTTTTTTTTTTTCTTTTTTCTTTTTTCTTTTTTCTTTTTTCTTTATTTTTTCTTTTTTTCTTTTTTTCTTTTTTTTCTCCTTTTTTTTTTCTTTTTTCTTTTTTTCTTTTTTCTTTTTTTTCCTCCTTTCCTTTTTTCCCCTTCTTTTTTCCCTTCCCTTCCCTTCCCTTCCCTTCCCTTCCCTTCCCTTCCCCCCCTTTTTTTTTCCCTTTTTTTCCTTTTTTTTTCCTTTTTTTTTCCCTTTTTTTTCCCCTTTTTTTTTTCCCCTTTTTTTTCCCTTTTTTCCCCTTTTTTTTTCCCCTTTTTTTTCCCCTTTTTTTTTTCCCTTTTTTTTCCCTTTTTCCCCCTTTTTTTTTCCCCTTTTTTTCCTTTTTTTTCCTTTTTTTTCCTTTTTTTCCCTTTTTTTTCCTTTTTTTTTCCCCTTTTTTTTTCCCTTTTTTTTTCCCCTTTTTTTTCCTTTTTTTTTTCCCTTTTTCCCTTCCCTTTTTTTTTCCCTTTTTTCCCTTTTTTTTTTCCCTTCCCTTTTTTCCCTTTTTTTTTCCCTTTTTTTTCCTTTTTTTTTTCCCTTTTTCCCTTCCCTTTTTTTTTCCCTTTTTTTTCCCTTTTTTTTTTCCCTTTTTTTTTTCCCTTCCCTTTTTTTCCCTTTTTTTTCCCTTTTTTTTTCCCTTTTTTTTTCCCTTTTTTTTCCCTTTTTTTTCCCTTTTTTTTTCCTTTTTTTTCCCCTTTTTTTTTTCCCTTTTTTTTTCCCTTTTTTTTTCCCTTTTTTTTTCCCTTTTTTTTTCCCTTTTTTTCTCCTTTTTTTTCCCCTTTTTTTTTCCTTTTTTTTTTCCTTTTTTTTTTCCTTTTTTTTTTCCTTTTTTTTTTCCTTTTTTTTTTCCTTTTTTTTTTTCCTTTTTTTTTTTCCTTTTTTTTTTTCCTTTTTTTTTTCCTTTTTTTTTTCCTTTTTTTCTTTATTTAAAATTATTTCACTAAATCTAATCTGATTATAAAGAGGAAAAGAAACCAAGCAAAGCCAGATTTCCCTCTGTGACGTATGGTTGCTGGATTATGGCAAAAAGTGGATTGTACCCAAGCTTGAGATTTTTGTACAAGCATTTGCTGGGCATGGCCAAATAAAGTATTTTGAGTAAACAGTAGTAATAGTAATAATAATAGTAATAATAATAGTAATAATAATAGTAATTATAAGAAGAAGGAGAAGAGGAAGGAGAAGAAGAAAAATTTTAGAATGTTATTTTACAGAAAGAAATGTTGAGCCATGATGAGCACAATGCTCACAAAATCAATTATAGAAGGAAGAAAACAACTTTCCAGCTCCATAATAAGAATTCACTGAATTTAGACTAATTTCACTCATTATTATGACCTGCTGAGCTGGGCTGGTGGGCAGGGAAGGGGACAGGGCAGATGGGGCTGTGGGAGAGGCACTGAGGGCACCTGCTCTCCCCAAGGAAGCTGCTGGGATGTGTATAAATATAAAAAATTGCTTATAGATATAAAATTATATATATAAATTATTTATATATATAATAATAGATAAATAATATATTTACACACACACTCCTTTGTGTGAGGATTCCTCATATCAGCACGGGGACTCCGTGAGACCTGACGAGCACCAAATGGCCCGTGTTCAGGGTAAAAAAAAAACCCTAAATTAATGTTTTAAGCCACCTCTCATCTAGATCATATTCCCAGCAATTTAAACCTGCATTTTTGCCTACTGCAGGAACATTTTGGCTGAGCTCCCGAGCAAAAGGGGCCCCTGAAGTGGTGGCCAGGGTGGGAAAGGCTCAGCGCTGCCTTCAGAGTGTTTACTGCCCAGAATTGCTGTTTTGCTTTTTTTTTTTATTTTTTTTTTTTTATTTTTTTTTTTTTTTCCAATGTATTTGAAGCCTACCTGGCCCGGGGATTTTGGACTGGCACTGCCAGGGGCTGAACAAGCCCCACACATCTCTCTGCCTGTGATGTGCCTGCAGCCAAGAGGGTTGTGAGCAGGACCTCAAGTCCTGAGCCGCCCAACCCTCCCAAGCAGCAGGCGCCGGGGCAGGAAAACAAAATGTCACCTTTGCCAAGAGCTCTGCAACCCTCTCCGTGAACAAACCCCATCTCTATTCCCAATAAATCTCCTGTTAGAGCCTGTTTTATTGAACCAACCACCACGCTTCACCACTTGAGGGGCCGTGGAGAGCTTTATTTATGAGCACTGCGAGGCGAGCGCTTCCCCGCGCCTTTGTCTGCTTTATCTCGCTCCTCACCCGCAGCCCCGGGGCCCGGCCCTTCCTGTGGGGAATTTGGTCATTTAGCCATAAAAATCTTTGTTCCTGGCTGGAAAGGAGAAAGCATCACTTTAGGAATTGCTGCTGATAGAGGGGTGCTGGCAGTAGGGATGTCCTCGTTGGGCACCAGCTCATAATTTGGGTTGGAAGGGACCCCTCAAGGTCACCCTGCAGGCAGCAAGGACACCTTGACCCCATCAGGGTGCTCAGAGCCTCCTCAAACCTCCAGGGAATATCCCCAGGGAATATCCCCAGGGATGAGGCCTCAACCACCTCCCTGGGCAACCTGTGCCATTTTTCCACTGCCCTCATGGGGAAGAACTTCTTCCCAACACCCCATTTAAAACTGCTCTTCTCTAATTTAAAACCACTGCCCACGGTGTCACCTCTGGGGTGAAGGCACCTCCCCAAGTTCAGGAAAACCCAGGATGAAGCTTTGGGAAGTCTGGGGAAGACAGCACAGGGACACAGGCATCACCTTGTGCTGTGCCTGTGGTCACTAACCCAGAGGTCCTGAGTACAAAGCTTCAGAGGTGAAGCTCTGTTTTCTCCCTCAATGTTTCAAGTCAGCTTTTCCTCCAAAAAGAGGGTGATGGGTGACCCAGGAGCCACATGGCAAGACCTGGCTGGCTGGCAGGAATGCCTGATGGCTACGTGGGTCTCCTCAAGAAGATTCCAGCTCCATCTATTACCCCACAATTACCCCTCTACCCACCAGACCCCACTTCCCAGTGCTTATCCCCCAGGGCCCATCTGCTGCCATCACCACCAGGTGCCCACCCCTGGCTGAACAAACCAGCCCCACCAATCCCCGAGCTGAGAAAGGCTCCAAACCTTGGATTTCCAAGGGATGGCCCCAAAATCCAGGCTTCCCCACCCACTCTGCAAGCACAGTGTGACCCACACCTTGCCCGAATGAAACAGGAGCCAAACCAACCCAAAAAAGGCCTTTGCCTCAGCACTGGAGCTGATGGAGGTACTGGAGGCATCAGCAAACCCTTCATACAACATTTTTTTTTTTTATCTTTTTCATCTGGTTGTCCTTCAGGAGGCACAGTGAGGGACATCAGGGGCTGAGAACACCAGCACCAGCATTGAGAGTGTAAGGTTTTAACCTGAGAGTGCAAACGTGCAGCCTCCTGGCTGCTCTTATCATAATAAGGCAAAAATTAGTATTGAGGCGTTCTGACTTCTAAGCATTTTTCCAGAGAAGCCACGTTGGGTGTTGTTTCAGAGTGCACAGCCAGGGAATAGACTAGAGACAGACACTTGGTTCAGATTTATATTAAGTTTCCAGCAAACGAGGGGAATATGAGCCTGTCTGACCTAATATTATGTTGATTCCAAAGTAATTACATTTGTTATTTGCAGGATCTGTAGTAAATCGAGTTGTGGCAGTTATGTGGATGCTTCACAGAAGCAATTTCAGAGATCATTAAATATATCTTACATTGGTTACGCATTACATTAACCCCTCCAGCACCTCAAGACATATGATACCCATTCACCCAGGAGGCAATTTTTATGGGAGTAGCTGCCAAAAGCAATCCAATGGAGATAAATCCTGGAAATGTACGTCATTACCACCAAGAGAGGCTTGCTGGTCTGTGGATTTTTGGTGACAGCCAAGGGGGGAGGAGAAGTGGTGCTGCAGAGAGGCTCTGGAGGCACCAGCAAGACCCCATCTCCCACCCTCCAGCAGCAGCTCTGCTCTGCAGGTGGCAAAGTGCACGATCCCAGCAGGAATTTGGGGCAGGAGAAGAGAAGGGAGAAGGAAAGGCTGGTGGAGAGCAGTGGCAGAATGACGGCAGCAGAGGGACAAGATTGGTTGGCAAGGAGGAGAGGAAGAAGGATGAGATAGGAGGGGAAAAGCCACCCCGGGGTCCCTGTCCCCATCCCTTCATAGAATCCTAGAACTGGCTGGGTTGGAAGGGAGCTCAGAGCTCATCAGGTCCAACCCTTGATCCACTCCCGCTGCAGTTCCCAGCCCATGGCACTGAGTGCCACATCCAGGCTCTTTGGAAATATCTCCAGGGATGGAGAATCCACCCCTTCCCTGGGCAGCCCATTCCAATGGCTGATCAGGCTCCTGCAGGCTCCGCTTTGGGTGAGCCTCAGCCCAAGCAGCACTAAGAAAATGGGGTTAATTTGGTCTGGATAGGTGGCAGTGATGGCAAAGAAGGCAACCCCAGGCAGTGCACCAAATACAGGTCCCTTGTGTGGCTCTGGGGAGGAAAAGCAGCACAGATGTGGCTTATTCCTGCAGTGCCACCCCTTCCATCCAGAGCAACAGCAAAACGAATCAGCCCTCTGAAAAAAAAAAGCTGTGGGGCCCACAAGACGTTTTTAGCAGCTGCAGCATCAATCATTGCAGTGTCCATTACTGGCAGTTTTGCTGCTCAAAGGACAGGCAAGGGCATTAATAGTTGGGAAGGAGGATCTGGAGCTGTGAGTTGCAAGCATGATGCAATTGTCACCATCGTGATCAGATCCCCCCTCAGGCTTCTGGCAAAGTTGACACTGAGCACTGAAGCAAAGGTTTGTGCAAGCTTTTGGTCTCAGCGTTAAAAATACCCTGGATTTTAAAATTTATTTAGTTAGTTAGTTTTTAATTTTTAATTTAATTGCCATGAAATGCCCTTGCAAGGGATAATCAAAGTCTGGCTTCATGTCCAAAGGGTTGGGGCCCAAAGCACCATCAGGCAGGAAACAAGCTGTGCTGGAAGACACGGAGGAGAAACTCTCTTTTGTTTAGTCTGATTTAATTCAGCCCTTGCCTAATGTGATGTCTAACGTTCTGTTGTTATTTTGGCTGATCCTCAAGATGTGCGCTGCCTTGCTAGACCCTCTTTGCCTCAGGAGTTGTTTTGATTGCTGGGTGGCAGCTTTGCCCCCGTTACCCTCAATCATTACAGTGATAATGGGAAAAGAAGGCTTTGTCTCAGGTCTAATAAATGTGCCCAGAGACTGCTCCTCGCAGGTCCCCAGGGGGGGAATTGGTATCTCATAAACCTCCAGAGGATGGAGATGGCTTTGCAGGTGGCCAAGGTGAAGTTCTTCCAAGCCTCACACCCAGCACATGGTGTGACAAAAACCAGATAAAGCAAGTCCAAGTTCTTGTGGTGCCAATGCACATTTCTCCAGAGGCTTTGGTCACCCTCTTTGGAGCGTCCCCTGGGCAAAGGTGATTCACTCAGTTGTAAAACCAAAGCAACTTGTAGTTGTTTTGCAGCATTCCTTTTCTGACAGGCTGTACCTGGCCTTGCTCTCCACCCTCCCACTTCAGCATGGCTGTACACTTACACTCACTTCACCCAACAACCTCATTACTCCTTTATTTTTTGGGGAAAATGCCCAATCTCCTCACACATTGTGTCGGACACATTTAATAGTTTGCAAAAGAGGCAGCAAAGGGCTGAGGTTTGAGCCCAGATAGCACCGGGTGCTCAGCCTTCCAAACCACCCTCATTGATTTGTCTCAGGAGGGCTCAAAAATAACCACTCAAGCAGTACATAATAGATCTTGGCTGTTTATACAGCTCAAACAGTATAAAGAATCATGGAATGGTTTAGGTTGGAAGAGCCTTTACAGATCCTGCAGCACCTGTGCTGTGTCATTCCTGCCTGGGTGAGGGTCTAACAGAGCAGAGAATTTTAAAAAAATTAACCCCTAAGATTATTATTTGTGGTAGGGGCTGTAAACCCCTTCTCTTGGATAGGATAGAGGTGTTATGGAAGCTCCAGTTCCAGCCTTGCCCCAGCAGATTTGGGGAACCTGGATGGGCTTCTGTATCCAAGAAAGGAAGAACAAAGCTGTAAAAAAACCCAAACCAACCCCGAAAAAATAAATTTAAATAAAAGACCTATAGAACAAAGGAGAGGAGGAAGAGGGGAGAGCAATGCCAGAGCAGAGACAGGAAAGTTAGTGAAGAAGTAAAGGAGAGACGGCGCCCGAGATTTCCCCACAGCCTGGGGCGAGATGGCAGCTGCCACCCCCCCGGAGCCCCTGGAGGACCCACGGTGGGGCAGAGCTGGATGGAGGTGCACCCCTTGATGGCTGCACCAGAGAGGGGCAGACGTGGCTCTGCAGACCCCATGCCAGGGAAGGAGCAAACTGCTCCCGAAGCAGCGAAGCAGCAGCCGCGGCTTCATGGCACTGCCTGAGGTGACCGCGCTTGGCGGGAAAGGCACCGCACGTCCGCACCACCCCTGAGGACGCCTCCTTCTGGGGGAGGGACCCCGGCACAACCCTCCCTGAGGAGCCTCCCCCTGGGGGAGGGACCTCGCTTCTGAGGAGCCCTTCCCTGAGGGAGCCTCCCCCTGTGGGCGGGATCCCGGTTCTGTGGAGCCTCTCCCTGAGGAGGGAGGAGGGGCACAAACATCGTGTGGGGGGCAGGGGAGGGGAGATTCGGCGCCCTCATTGCCCGCCCCGAGGCGGCTGAGGGGCGGGGGGGGTTGAGGCGGTTCGGGCGCGGGAAGGAGCGTGTGTTGGGGGAATGCTGGAGGCTTGTGTTTTCTCTTTCTCCTTTCTCTCCTTAATCTAATTTCTTTCCCCTCTTCCCAAGCTGAGCCTGCCTGCTTTTGCTCTTCACCGTCACCGGGGAGTGAAAATGTCCCTGTGCTTGTCCCAGTGAACCCCTCTTGAGGTGGATGTTCTCCTCTTCCGCGGTGCGTCTGGGGGTGAAGGCTGCGCCTAAACCCCGACACACAGCCCCGTTTTACAGCCCCCAAATAAGCTCTCGGGCAGAAAAACATCGTCAGGGACGTGGGGACGTTCCTCCTTTCTGTGCTGGGGAGATACCTCCTTTCTGTGCTGGGGACGTTCCTCTTTTCTGTGCTTGGAGCTTTTTCGTGGCTTCTGTGAGGATTTTTCACGCCACACGTGAGGGCTGGGTGTGTGTGGTTCTCTCCCAGCTCCATCCTGGAGGTGTTCACCAGCCTTGAGGCTGCAGATTTATCCCCTGAACCTCCCCACCCCTCAGCTTCTGGTGGTGGGGTTGGGTGGGAGGGTGACCAAGCAGAGAGGATCTCGGGGTTCCCCTTGGCCCACGTCTGGTTTGTGTTTCTGCAGAGTCCTCTGAGATCTGTCTCTCCTCATGTTGCAAGGTTTAAAAGAGGGGAAAAAACCCTAACCTCTTGCATGGAATTAGATGGAAAGAGTAGGTTTAGAGCCTGGTGGATGGGATGGATGAAGGATGAAGGAGCTGGATGGTGGGAGCACCATACAGAATCAATCCCAGAATGTTTGGGTTGGAAGAGACTCCAAGCTCATCCAGTCCAACCTTTGGCCAACACCACAGTCAATACTAAACCCTGTCCTTAAGGCCCAGCTCCAAATGCCTTTTAAATGCCTCCAGGGATGGGGACTCCACCACTGTCCTGGGCCATTCCAATGCCTGACAACCCTCTGAGGGGAAAAATACTTCCTACCATCAGGCTGACCTTCCCCTGGCACAGCTTCCATCCATTCCCTCTGCTCCTATCCCATCCCTCAGGAGCAGAGCCTGTTTCCCTCCTCACTCCAACCTCCCTTCAGGCAGTAGCACAGAGCCATCAGGTCTCCTCTCACCTCCTCTTCTCCAGACCAAACACCCCCAGCTCCTCACAAGATTTGTGCCCCAGGCCCTTCAGCACCTTTGTTGCCCAATCTTTCGAGATGCTCAGCCTAATAAATAGCAGTTACTAAAGACTTGTTGGGAGGTGAGGACCTGAAGGGAAATACTACATTTGAGAGGAAGCAGGTACTGAGAGTGAAACTGCTAAATCCTTGTTTCTGAGGCTCCTCTCCCAAGGAAGGGTTTGCTCCAGAGCTGCTGCTCTGCTCATCCCGAGGTCCTCGTGTCTGAGAAGCTGCTTCAGAGGTGCTCAACCTTGGGGCTTTCCTTTTTCTCCTCCTCAAACCCACCTTCTGAAAGCCCTGTCACCAGGTGCTGAACCAGAAGGAAAACATCTAATCATACGTGTAAAAAATGGCTCCCATTTTGCACCAAGATGCCACGAGGTGCCATGTGTGGCATGGGGATGGATTCCTCAAAGGATTGAAGGGACCCCCATATTCCAGATCCAAGGCCCCATTGCATGAAATGCAGGTGTAGAGGAGAAGAGACACTGCCCCCTGTGATGTTTGGAGAGGCAGTGACTCCAGGAGTGGAAAGGAATTAATAGAATCAGAGATTGGTTTGGGTGTGAAGGGATCTTTAAGGACAATTAGTCCCAGATGGCTCCAAGCCCCATCCAACCTTCAACACTGCCAGGGATGGGGCAGCCACAGCTTCTCTGGGAACCTGGGCCAGGGGCTCAGCACCCTCACCCCAAACAATTTCTTCCTAATGTCTGACCTAAATTTCCCCTCTTTCACCTTAAAACCATTCCCCCTCATCCTATCACTCCATGCCCTTGTACAAAGTGCCTCTCCAGCTACCCTGTGGCTCTTGGGCTCTTTTTTTTCCTTTTCCTTTTGTTTTTATGGCCTCCCCTTGTGAGGAACTCGTTTCCAATAAGGCTCTTGGAAGGAGCACTGGGTGATGGAGTGGCCTGGTTGTAATTTGCCTGCTGCTGAGTGTCGAGTTTCAATTCGAGCTGAATTTGTGCCTCTGATTTATGAGTTAGTGTTTCCTCTTGTAAATTATATTTAAAGTGAAAAATGATGCTTTTTAAAAAAAAAATTATTTATTTTTAGGAAACCTAATGTTGGTGCTTTATGCACCATCAGAAGAAATAAAGTATTGCCGTGTTTTCAGACCACGTTTTCAGCAGGTAAAATGCAATTTATTCAGCCCACAGAGCTCCACTTGATATATGAATAGGGTAAAATGAAAAGGCATTCAAACCCTCATCCAAAGTCTCTTTAAATCTTCAGGATCTTTTTTTTTTCTTGAGATTACAGCCTCAGCCCCCCCCCGGCTATAAGAAAAGGAAGGGAACACACATCATTTATATCTGTGTGGGGTGATGCTGTGGCTCAGGCTGGAATTTCCCCCTCTGAAAATGCAGCTATTGGGCTGTGCAGTGCTGCCACTTGGTGCACCCAACATTTTCTGGCTGCTGGGCAGCAGCACTGGGCCTCCAGAGCACTTTTCCCATCCCATTAATTCATGCTCACGTTTCATTTTGCCTTCCCCACAGCTATTTGTTTCTGCACCTGACTCCATAGGAAAGGAAGGAAAAAAAAAAAAAACCAAGCCAACAGTTTTTTTAGGTTTTCTTATTCCGAGCCAAGCTTCTTAAAGGCGTGAGTAGCAAGCAGAGATAAACTCCAAGCCATCCTCTCTCTGTGTTGAATAAAAGTACTCACAGAGCCTTAACTTTAAATATTTCTTATTTCTTTCTGTCAGATAATTTTAAGATCATTATAGCCCGGAGAAGCCCATGACCTCATTCAGTCAGAGCAAAGCACAGGAACTGGCCCCACTGCGGCCTCAGCACAAAACCCCACAAGCTGGGAAGTGGAGGATTTGGGCAAAAAAGCCTCATTTTCAAGAAAATATTTGTCCTGAAGTTCCCAGCTAAGTTTTTACAGGCAACACAACAGAGGGAAGCGAGCAGGGAAACTCCCAGGGCAGGGGGGTTTGCTGCTGGAATCTCTGTCTTAACTGCTTCGTTGCAATTATTTGGGAATAACCAGAATTTATAGAGGGAGAAAAGGAATATCCAGCCTGGGTATTCCAGAGGAATACCTAATCCAGCTCCTTATCCAGGGAGACAGAGCTGCCTTCACCCACCACCCATCCATGCAGAACCCGGTGCTAGCAGATGAGACACTTGTCCTAATTAATATTTTATGGGCTTGTAGACTTTTTTTTTTTTTTTTTTTTTTTTTTTTTTTGCCTCAGCAGCTGGTGTTAAATAAAGACCAATTTGCAAAAGTGTTAATTAACTCTAATTACAAAGCACGTTGTGGCTTCTCTGAGGATTTCCGTCTGGAGAACGACGTGGAAGTGCTCAGCCCCTCGTCCCCATCACACCACAGGGGTACTTGGGGGCAGAGTTTTCTCAGGTCCTTTTTCCAAGGATTCCATGTGCGTCTCCAAAGCAAAAGTGATCAAATTCCTCCCCCAAACCAGAGGGTACCAATGGCCAGGCTAAAAGAAAGTGACAGTTCCTTTGTCCAGCCTGGAGCAGAGAAGGTTCCAGGGAGACCTCAGAGCACCTCCCAGTGCCTGAAGGAGCTCCAGGAAAGCTGGGGAGGGACTTGGGACAAGGACCTGGAGGGATGGGATGAGGGGGAAGGGTTTTAAGCTGAAAGAGAGGAGATTTAGATGAGATATTGAGAAGAAATCTTTTGGGGTGAGGGTGCTGAGCCCCTGTCCCAGGTTCCCAGAGAAGCTGTGGCTGCCCCATCCCTGGCAGTGTTGAAGGTTGGATGGGGTTTGGAGCACCCTGGGCTGTGGGAGGGGTCCCTGCCCATGGCAGGGGTGGCACTGGGTGATTTTATGGTCCCTTCCTACCCAAACCGTTCCATGATTCTGTATTTCCATCATTATTATTATCATTACTACTCACTCCATGCTTTGCAGCAGCTTTTATACAGAGGAGCTGGGAGAAAAGTCAAACTGCAGCTCCAGTAGTGATCAGTTCAAATATTCAGACTTTGAACAACTCCACCAGCCCAAGTTCACTTTGCTCTGGGAAGGAATAAAAGGATGTGGACATCTCATGGAGCAGCATGATGGAGGCAAAGTGAAATCCAACATTAAAGAGGCTTAAAGGGGAGGTTTCTGTGTTCTGAAATTTGTGTTAAATTAATATTTCAATAGGGATCCATGCAAGACTTTAACAACCAGTTCAACAGCCCCAGACCGAAACCCCCTGGAAAACCAAACCAAACCAAACAAAATAATAGACTAAATAAATAAATAAATAAACAAAACAAAGCCCTTTTCCCAGTGTTAGCAGCTTCAGACAAAATATCCACACATTACCAAGCAGCAGAGGTGGAGGTTTCCCTTTGAGCAGCACCCTGCAAGAGGGGCTGCAGCATCCCAGCTGGTCCCAGTTCCGGGGCCGTGCTGGGGCAGGTGGGGACAGGGACAGTTTCCATTCATGCTGTGGGTGGCACAGCTCCTGCTCCCCCCCTGTGCCAGCAGCAGCTCTCTCTTTTGTACATGTGCACACGCTGCTTTTCAACTTTCAAAGGGCAATTCATGAACTGGTAAAGGCCTGGCAAATTAATAATAATGAGCTAATTTCCATGCCATCTGCTAAGCGCTCTCCTCTGCAGCGCTTGGCTCCCAGCACAGGAGTTTTTCCCACTCTCCTTCTGTCTACCAACAGGAAATAATGACATCCAACTCAACTCCTTTGCAAAGGACTCACTTTGGTGTTTGCTGGGTAGCAGCACTGAGGCGTTGCACAAGCTCTGGCTCACACTGCTGTTCCTCGAAGGGAAAAACCTCTCCAGGGAAAGCAGGGTTTGTCCTTCCCTAAGGCCACGTTTTCACCAAATCATGGAGTGCTTTGTGTGGGAAGGGAGAAATCCCTTAAAATCCCCTAATGCCACCCTCCTGCCATGGGCAGGGACGCCTCCCACAGCCCAGGGTGCTCCAAGCCCCTTCCCACCTTCAGCACTGCCAGGGATGGGGTAGCCACAGCTTCTCTGGGAACCTGGGACAGGGGCTCAGCACCCTCACCCCAAACAATTTCTTCTCAATATCTCACCTCCATCTCCTCTCTTTCATTTGAAACCCTTCCCCCTCATCCCATCCCTCCAGGCCCTTATCCCAAGTCCCTCCCCAGCTTTCCTGCAGCCCCTTCAGGCACTGGAAGGTGCTCTGAGGTCTCCTTGGAACCTTCTCTGCTCCAGGCTGAACACCCCCACTTCCCATCCAGAGCTGCTCCAGCCCTCTGAGCTGTCTCTAGAAACACAGCGGAGGGGGGGGGGATCTTTGGGGCTTTTTTTATTTCTGTCTTAGCTCTAATCCTGGAGGTCTACGAGGTGACCAGAAGGTTTCTGTCACAAGGGCCCACCCCGTTGTCCCCCTTTGCAAGGGGGGCTGTCCATGGGGTGATGTCCCACGCTGAACCAACCTCACCAGGAGTTTCTATCTCATTTCCCACCCCCCCCCCCCCAGTGTCATTCCCAAGCATTGCAGATGAACAAAGTGGTTCCAAATATCCCCAGGGGGATGTGGGCAAGCAGAAAGGTTTTGTGAGCCCCAGCTGGCTCACCCCAAGGCAGAGGTGGCCACCATGAGTGGGACCTGCAGAAGCCACCATATCTCCAGGATAACAACGCTTCTCCAGGGGGGATGGAAGAGCAGATGGAGCTCAGTGCCCTTGGTCCAGGTGTGAGGACAGAGCTGGAGCTACCTGTGAAATGGGGAGAAACACCTCAAGTTCCCCTGCCTGCAGCTAAGCAAGAGAAAACTCAAATCTCTGCATTGTTCCCCAAATTTACCAGGGTTTTTCTCTCCCCCTGCAGCTGCTCATTAAGGGAAGGCAGCACTCTGAGTTTCCCCTCCTCCCTGACTTATTGTGTGCCTGTGTTTGGAGGCTCAGGATATTACACCCGGGATCTATGGATTGGTTTATTGGGTTTATATGGAATTTGGGAGAGCAGGAAACACATTTAACTCTAATCCTCCTGGGAACAGGTCACGTAACCCGGAGAGTCCTGAGCCTTTCCTGACAAATCTCTGTGACCAGGTGTGGGGGAAAATGCAATCCATATGTTAAACACCAACTGGGCGAGGAGAAATTTCCTCCAAGCCATAAATAGGATGGATGGCTCCTTCCTCCTGGTGCTGTGAGGCTGTGGGGAAACTGAAATGGGTTCTTCCCTGCAAATTCCACCCAGGGTTTGACACCAGGAGCATCTTTTCCAAATGATTCACAGTCGCTCATCCCAAGGAAAATTCCATGGCTGGAATAACCCTCAGTGGGACCTTTTCCCAGGGTGAAGTTTGGGCCATGGGCTTTATCATGACAATTGCCATCATGTTACAAGTGGAAAAAAAAAAAAAAATAAAATAGTGCTTTAGGCTCTTTTTGGGTTATTGCAGCCCTCAGGAGAATCCCTGGCTGGGAATGGCTTGGGGGGGGGGGGGGGGGAGAGGGATATGGTGGATTCTCCCTGGGAACAGAGGGATTTTGGTAACTGATCTCTGCCCCTAAGCCCAGATCTTTCCACCAAATATCAGGGGTGATTTTCTTCCTGTAAAGGGGGTGTCACTGTTAATTCAGCAACCCTCTGCATGAAGCCCACGTGTTAAATGATGGGTGGGTGAAGGTGACACCAGCTGCACTTTGGGGCCTGAATTACTCCCTGCTTGCCAAGCAAGAAAACTGCAGAAAAGGGCAGGAATGCCCTCAAGAAAAGGGCAGGAATGCCCTCAAGAAAGGGGCAGGAATGCCCTCAAGAAAAGGGCAGGAATGCCCTCAAGAAAAGGGCAGGAATGCCCTCAAGAAGTTTGTCTTCTCTGAAAAACTAGCAAGGGGTGTGGAGCCTGGACAGACCCCAGGCAACAAGTGAAAAAGGAAAGAAAGGAGAACTTAGATGATGTCAGAATGAATTGTTTGGGTTTCCCTGATAAAACTTTGCTGCACAAGCTCTAGTTTATTTAATTAGGAGATATGCACCATCCTTAGCAAGAGATAAGAGTCACTACTGAAGTAAAGTCACAAATCAAGGGGAAATGGGCTGGTGATCCATGAGCTGGAGCTGCCCCCAGGAGCAGAACTGCTGGAGCACAAGATGACTTCTGAGATGCTCAGCTCAGGTCAGGGGGGTGGAAAAACACATAAAATATTTTAACTACAAACCCCAGCATCAATTTTGGGAATACAACAGCCATCTCCTCTATTTCCCAAGGTGCTGATGCTGAGTTTTCCCTTTTTCCCAGCTGCCAGGAGCATCTTCCATCCAGCCTGGTCCTGAGTCCTCCCCTGTGCTGGAGGGAAATTGAAGTTCTCACCTCTGAAAACCTCCCCTCAAACCCCTGTGGGACCAAGGCTGCCAAAGCAGAGGTGTCCCTCTGCCAGAAGGCTCCTGGGCAGGGAGGGACCCACGTTTTGGTTCTGGTTTAATCAGCTCCTGGGTTCTGGTGAGGTGTGAGAGAGAGCAGGATGGTGCTCAAGAGGTTTTATTGCTGATGCTGCAAATCCTCCCTCCTAGCAGCAGTTCCAAGCTGATGATTCTGAAGGGCTGCCTGGAGCAAATGGAATTTGTAAAGCTCTGAGAAGGTGAAAAATCCACTGGCAGTCCCTGGCTTTACTTGTTAGAAACATCTCCTGGGTTCCAGCAGAAGGGAGAGAGAAAGCAAAATGGTACCAGTTAAGGGTTTCAGTGCCTCCTGTGGAAGTGAAATTCCACTTCTGCCAAGTGAGATGCTGCCAGTCAGTGGTGACAACCCCCCCTGTGCCCCCCAACCCTGTGGGACCCTGTGCCTGTCTGCAGAGGCTCAAGGACAGTGGTGCAAGTGGCAGCAGCATCAGGGTCCTGGCCATGGGGAAGGTGACACGGTGGGATTTGGAGGGGAGGAGTTGGGAGAAAACCTCTCTGGAGCATCCAGAACCATCCTGAGGGGACGCTGGGTACCACCTCACCACCTCCAGCTGCCACCACTGATGGGTTTCCTATGGAGAAGGATAAGAACCAATCCATCAGAATTCCTAAAATGAGACTAAAGTGAAAACGAAAATGAAAATGAAAATGTAAATTAATGAAATTAAATAATGAAATGAAAATGAAAATGAAAATGAAAATGAAAATGAAAATTAAAATTAAAATTAAAATTAAAATTGTAATAATAATAATAGTGATGATGATGATGATGAGAGGAGTAGTATTTTTCTCCTAATAAAATGACTTTGGGTGCGAGGTGTTCTGCTGCAAATCCTCCCTCCACCACACAGCCTCCTCCCCGGGGAGCAGTCAGAACAATTACCAGAATTTCCAGCTCCTTGTCTCCCGAGGTGACAGGGAGGTGACATGCCATGCCAGGCACAGGCCTGTCACACCAGGCTGTCCCCAGGGGCTGCTGATGGGAGGTGGCAGCCCCTGCACTGGGCTGGGGGACAGATCCTGCCCCAGGGACTGGCAGGGACCTCAGCTGGTGGGGAGCTCTGGGAGGGGGTTTGTGCCCACAGTGGCCCTAGAAAAGGGCTGGAAATGAAGAGGGCCTTGATGTCCCTCCTGGCTGCAGCAGCTTTTCTGGGACATGGGGAATTTTTGTTCCTCTGGAGCAGAGGAGGCTGAGGGGGGAGCTTCTGGCTCTCTGCAACCCCCTGAGAGGAGCTTGGAGCCAAGGAACAAGGGATGGGACAAGAGGAACTTTTGGCACAACTCAAGTGGTGCCAGGGGAGGTTGAGGTTGGAGCTGAGGAACAATTTCTCCCTGGAAAGGGTTGTCAGGGCTGGAGTCCCCATCCCTGAAGGAGTTTCCAAGCCCTGGAGATGAGGGACATGGGGTGGGGGTGGCCTTGGTGGCCTTGGCAGTGCTGGGGGTGATGTTTGGAGTCCAATGACCTTAAAGCTCATTTCTAATCAAAATGATTCTGTGATCCTGTTCTGTGATTTTGAGCCTCTGTAGCTGAACACTGAGACCTGTGTGTGTGCATAAATACAGGTGTGAAAAAAAAAACCATCAAAAGAAAACAGGTAACTAAATAAAATTAGAGACCACAGCCAGTTGCATTTTAACAGCCAGGTTTGCCAGCTCTGGGCTGAGAGGGGACCAGGCAGGAAGGCTGAGAGCATCCCAGGAGGGATGGTGGCCTGACCTACATCTGAAAACCTGGCCCTGCAGCCCCACCAAGGGAATTCAGACAGCAGGAAATGAGCTGACACCAAATTTTAAGAAAGGAATTGGGAAAGCCTCCCAGAGACAAAACATGGCAGCAGAATACTGGGGAAAAAAACCCAAATCCCTGCTCTGTGCGTGAGGTTGGAGTGAAAATGCTGCCAGGAAGATCCTGAGCTGAAGGCAGAGTCCTGGCACTGGGGTTTTGATTCAAAGCATGAACACCAAATCTGCATCCTTGGAAACAAATGCACTCCACATGCCCTGAAAGAAATAAATATGAGGCATTCCTTTATTCCACAGCCTGGAATCTTAATCATGCTGATAAACAAATCAAAAACGTCTCTGAATGTCACGGTGTTTTCTGCTGTGCTGTGTTTGCTTTGCTTAAAGACCTGAATGCAGAAGAGAAAAAGAAGCAGACTCTGTGTGAGGAGAGGTTTGCCCCAGCCTGAGGGACAGAAAAGGTCCCCTGAGCCCTCCCTGCTGGGGCAGCTTCACTGGTTTCGTCTGAGATGATTTCTTTGGCTTTTCCTTGGACACACTCAGATCCAAACAGCAGCAGGGGGGGGACAGGGAGGTGGGATGGCCCTAGGGATGGAGGGTGTTTGTGGGTATCTACACCAGCTCTCTCCTCCCCTGCCCCCAGCATCCAGAAAAGCACCAAAACCACTTTGAGACATCATATTTGATACCATTTTGATACCATATTTGATAACAAGGGGGATGCCCCAGGCAGTGCTGTGGTGGCACTGGGGATGCTCCAGAGCAGCCCCATCCACCTGGAGCATCCCTGGGGGGTTGGCCCCTCAGTTATCACAAAGCTTTAATTCCCCTCTTTTTTCACAGGTGGTTTTTTTTTTTTCCTTCCTTTTTTCTTTCCTTCCTTTTTTTTCCTTCCCCAAGCAAATGCTTCTTTCCTTTTGCTCTTTTTCACTCCTCAAGATCAAGCCATTCCCAACAACATCTCCTTAGCTGCCAGCCCTCCTAAATATTATTTGTCATGGAGGGCAGAACACCACCCCCCAGGTTGTCTGGCTCAGGCATTTCTCCTTCTGCTGTTATTTGTAATTATAGGGTCAGAAGTTCGTCCTCCTCCTCTAATTGCTCCCCTTTTTGAAATTCCAGCTGGAGCATCTGATTTCTTGACCTGGCAGAAGGAAGGTGCTCACCTCATTATGATCTTATTTCACTTGCCAGAGCTCCTTTGGCCCTCATTAGCTGGAAGGATCATTTCCAAAGACCTCCAGGAACTCCTGTCTTCGAGAGAGAAGGTTAAAATCAGTCATTTCACTTTCCCACCACCCCAAAAAAGGGAAGACCAACCCCCTTCCTAGTGGAATGAACTTGAATTCTCTCCAAATCATAATAATAATAAAAAAGCAGCCTCCATTCAGGGTAAGGGATTGATTACAAGCTCCTACACAAAGCCTGGCTGGATCACAGAAATTCCTGGGCTGTGCCTCACTCTTTAATCAGGCAAAAATCTCACTGAACATGCTGGAATTTTGTTTGGTTTTTGTTTTTTTTTTTTTTTTGCTTCAGCAAAAAACCTGCTGGGTCTCAGCTTCATCCCATAAACAGGGACAGGAGGCAAAGGAGCTCTTGCTGGTGGATAAAAGCCCTGGAGATGTGGTGCTGAGGGACATGGGTTAGTGGTGCCCTTGGAACTCAATGATTTTAAAGGTCTTTTCCAACCAAAACTATTCTGTGCTCCCATCCCTCCTTCCCTCTCTGGGCAGGCCCTGCTGGAGGCTGCAGTGTGGACTCAGCCACATTCTTCAGAAAATCCCCAAATTTGGGGGGGCTGAAGGGACCTTGAGAGCTCATCTAGCAGGGACATCTGCTACCAGCCCAGGTTGCTCAAAGCCTTCTCCAACCTGCTCTGGAATGTTTCCAGGGATGGGGCATCCTGGGCCCCCAAGGTCTCCCCACCTTCAGGTAACAAATTTCTAGCCTGAATCTCTCCTCTTTCAGTTTCAAACCATCACCCTTCCTCCTCTCACTGCACCTGCTAAAAAGTTTGTCCCCAGAGGGTCCCCCACATCCAATGATTTCCTCTATAAAGAACAACTGGAGCTGTTGTGCCTGGTGCTCCCCATCCAGCTGGAGCAGAGGGTGGGATCCTTTCTTTTCCGTGCCCCTGGATCACCCTCTCCATCCCCAGAACTGCATTTCCTGCTGGCTCTCACCTCTGTTCCAAGCAATGCTGGGTGTCCCTGTGTCCCCTCATCCCCCAGCAGGGACAGAGCCACCAAGCTACACCCAAAACTCTCCAGCACACCCTGGGACAGTCCCTGCTGCAGATAAAATAGCAAAATATTCTGTTTGGAGAGGTGCCATGAATTTCACCTGGAAGCTGGATGGGGCTTCATCCCATCAGCTCAGCGCTGGAGGGTCAGGAGGAGAGAGCTGCCTGCAACACCTCATTCCATACCAAGCCTGGAATTTTACCTCCTGGCAAGACTTTGACCTGTGGTGGAAAGGAAAAACTCAGCTGGGCCAGGGAATGGGGTGGAGAGCAGCAGGGATGGGGAGGACAAAGGGCAGGACAGAAGAGACCCCCCCTGCAAACAGCTGAAGGCTCAGGATGGTCAGGAGAGGACAGGCACTTTGTGCCCCCTCAGCCCCCAGGCTAATTATTGAGTTAATTTAATTATTTATCAAAACCATCCTGCCAGCTGGAGGCTTTGGCCTCCACTTTTCCAACTCCTGCCAAGCTGATGAGGGAGCTGCTTTTAGAACCATCTGACAAACACATTGAATCCCTCAGAGCATCAGCTTGGAGCAGGAAGGAGCCACCATCTCCAGGAGAGAGTCAGCATGAAGGTGGCTTGGTAAAAAAAAAAAAAAAAACCAAAAAAAAAAAAAAAAAAAAAAAAAAAAACAAACCCAAAAAAAAAAAAAAAAAAAACCAAAACAAAAAAAAACAAAAACAAAAAAAAAAAACAAACAAAAAAACCCACAAACAAACAAAACAAAACAAAAAAAAACCACAAAAAAACAAAAAACCCAAAAAAACCAAAAAAAAATCACCAAAAAAACACACCATGTTGGTTTTTTGGGAAGAGCTTGGGTTTGGGAAGAGCTTGGTGCTGCTGAGGTCCCACCACCACCCATCTCAGTGGAATTTGGGGCTAAAGGCTTTTTGGTCCCTGAGCAGAGCACTGGGCACTGGAATTCCTGCAGTGGTGACACCAAGAGCTTCCCTGTTTGGCTTTCCCCTGGGAAGCCCAGAGAGCTGCAGGATGATGAGGATCTTCATCAGCACTTGGCTGCTGGAGGAGAAGGCATTTCCCAGGGGGATTCCATGGCTTCAGTGCAGTAGGAATTTTTTTGCTAGGAAGAAATTAATTTGGATTTTTCTTTTCCTAAGTATTCCCTTGTTGCCAGAAGTTACACGTGAGGAGCAGAGTGCTGGAGAACCCTGAGACCCTACAGCAGCTTCTGGCCATGAAAACCCCCTGGTAGTAGCAGTCAGTGCTTTGGGATATTGATCCCCAAGAGGAGAAGCTCCTGCCTGGCTGCTCCTTTCACCCCAGAGAGGTCAATATCTGAAGCACCTCCTGTTAGGTGAAACTCTCAGGTTTGGACCAGAGCATCTTCCCCCCAGCAATGGTCTCCTGGGCACAGAGTGGTCCCTGATCCATCTCCTCTGCTCCTGGCCCCCCCAACACAAAACCAAGCAGGCTCAGTGTCAGCTCAGGTTTTGAGCAGTCCCCTTCTACCAAAAAGGAAAATCAAACCAGGAGAAAAGGGAAGGGTTTGTGATGCTTCCCTTTGATTTTTATGCCCTTGCTTGCTCATGGATTCATTTGGGGGCTGTGAACTTCTTCTGAAAATCACAGAATCATTGAAAAATTTGGGGACCTCCAAAGGTCATCCAGTCCAACCCCCTGCAGTAAGCAGGGACATCATAGAATCACAGAACTGGCTGGGCTGGAAGGGACCTCAGAGCTCATCAAGTCCAAGCCTTGATCCACTCCCCCCGTGGTTCCCAGCCCATGGCACTGAGTGCCACATCCAGGCTCTTTTGAAATATCTCCAGGGATGGAGAATCCACCCCTTCCCTGGGCAGCCCATTCCAATGGCTGATCACCCTCTCCAGAAAGAAATTCTTTCTCATGTCCAACCTAAACCTCCCCTGGCACAACTTGAGACCTCTTGTGCCCTCTTGTCTTGCTGAGAGTTGCCTGGGAAAAGAGCCCAACCCCCCCTGGCTCCAACCTCCTTTCAGGGAGTTGGAGAGAGTGATGAGGTCTCCCCTGAGCCTCCTCTTCTCCAGCCTCAACACCCCCAGCTCCCTCAGCCTCACCTCACAGGATCTGTGCTGGATCCCTTCACAGCCTCCTTGCTCTTCTCTGGACCTGCTCCAGCACCTCAATCTCCTTCCTGAGCTGAGGGGCCCAGAACTGGACACAGGACTCAAGCTGTGGCCTCCCCAGGGCTGAGCACAGGGGCAGAATCCCTTCCCTGGACCTGCTGGCCACGCTGTTCCTGAGCCAGCCCAGGATGCCATTGGCCTTCTTGGCCACCTGGGCCAAACCTGATCCTCACTGGATCAGGCTGCTCAGAGCCTCTTCATGTGCTCATCACCGTCCATGGCCCTGCAGCAGCCCAGAAGGGAAATAAAAAAAAAACAAAATAACAACAAAACACCAGCAGGAGTGTCCTGACCTTCGGTTGTCACCCAGTGGTGAGGAACTGCACTCCCAGGGCACCCGGGAGCTCTTCAGGGAGGTAGAAACCAGATTCCTTCCTCTCTGAAACCATGGCAAGGAAAAAGGAACAAACAAACAAACAGGAAAGCTGCTCCCAGCTGGGACAGAGCTCCGGGGAGGGAAGGGAATCCAGGAGGTTATTTAAAGCTCTGAGAAGTTCCTCCTTCCAGCTTGTGTGAGGGGAAGTAGCTTGTGGTCAGCCAGGGCTGGGAAGGGAATTAGTGGGAGCTGGAGAGGTGGGACACTGCAGGATACAGCCTGGATATTCTTAGATATTAAGGACATGGAAATGTTGGAGCAAGTTCAGAGGAGGCCATGGAGCTGCTGGGAGGGCTGGAGAAGCTCTGGAGCCAGGATGGGAATTGGGGGTGTTCAGCCTGGAGCAGAGAAGGTTCCAGGGAGAGCTTAGAGCACCTTCCAGTGCCTGAAGGGGCTCCAGGAAAGCTGGGGAGGGACTTGGGACAAGGGCCTGGGGGGATGGGATGAGGGGGAAGGGTTTTAAGCTGAAAGAGGGGAGATTGAGGTGAGATCTTAGGCAGAAATTCCTTGGTGTGAGGGAGCTGAGCCCCTGTCCCAGGTTCCCAGAGAAGCTGTGGCTGCCCCATCCCTGGCAGTGCTGAAGGTTGGATGGGGCTTGGAGCACCCTGGGCTGGGGGAGGTGTCCCTGACCATGGCAGGGGGTTGGGACTGGATGAGCTTTAAGGTCCTTTCCAACCCAACCCATTCTGTGAGTCCATGATTCTATTGAAAACACACAGTCCTCTTTTCTTTACATCCATTCTGGGGCCAAATCCCCTGCTTTTGGACCCAGAAAGGGGCCCTGATGGGCTCTCAGGGTCCTGACACGTGGAGTCAGCAGAGAGAGCTGGAGCCCTGCTCCCTGGGCTGGTGATTAGGTGGCTGGATCAGGGAACAACTTTCTCCTGAGGAGACAGATAATTTCAAGAGATGTTTTGTTTTGTTTTGTTTTCCTTTTAAAAAGCAATAAATATTTCACAAGCCCAGAGGAAGCAGCACGATGCCTGAACATTTGCTGTCCAGGGAACGTGGTGTGAAACCTCTACACCCTGAGTGCTATTTTTTGCATCCATTATTTTTCTTTTTGGACTGATTTTATGGCACCTGAGTACTTCAGATGTGAAATAGCAGAAAGCAGGAGCACTCCCCCAGTTCAAAGGGCCCCATCAGATAAATAATCCACATTTAATACCTGTAATACCCACCTGGGTAAGAGATGGAGCTGCCTGGAGCCTTCTCCCCTCTGTCTGAACTCAGTCTCATTGCACAAACCCAGCTCAGCTGCTTCTCCCATCCAGGGAAACTGGGAGTGGGTTTGGGGCTATTTCCTCAACATCACTGAATCCCCTTTTCTGTTTTCCTGGATGGAGATCTTGGAGAAAATGTATGTTCTTGGAGAAGAAGGCAGCTGCAGGAGTTGGAGCTCAGCCCAACCAGGAGATCATTCACCTGCAGACAGGGGGTGTGTGATGGAGCATCCTACAAGCATTTGGTGGTGTGTGATGGAGCATCCTACAAGCATTTGGTGGTTAGGGTGCTGTAGGATGCTGGTGGGACTCAATGGCCTTGTAGATCCTTTCCAACCATGAGGATTCTCTGATTCTCTGACCTTCCCAACCCAGCACCAGGCTCATCTTTGCAATAAACCCCTTCCTTTTGGAGCTCCTCAGCATCAGTGTTCAGCAGGGGTCAGACAAAAGGTGTTTCTGCTTTTAGGATCCCAACATTTCTGAGGGAACCACGGTGTGAGGAAAGCAAACCACGGGGTTTACCCTCGACACCTGCTCTGTGTGTGTTTCTGAGAGCAGAAAGGAGCATTTTGCTGCCTTTAACTGGTTTTTTTTTTGTGTGTGTGTCCCCAGAGGCTGGAGCTGCAGCAGTGTCCCTGGGCATGCAGAGGTGATGGATGGGATCACCACAGGGAGCAGCTCCAAGAAAAGGGACTGCAGGACAGGCTGCCTGCCCTTTGTTTTTCAGCAGAGCAGCAAAGAGCTTTGGCTTTTCCTTTTCACCCCCAAAGGTTGGGTTATGCAATTCTTTTCCAGGAAACAAAATCTGCTAAAAAATCCCATTGTGCTGGCAGATTTGAGCACAGCTGAGCGAGGCTGTTCTGGCCACTTGCTGCTGTGAAATGTCAGGGGAGGTGGTTATATAAATGTTATTTTTAGATGTGATTAAAACACACACACACGCCCCCCTCAAAAAAATCAAACAAACAAAACCAAACCAACTTTATTCTTTAGCACATTTTCCCCTGCTAGCTCTCTTGAATGAAAAAGCTGTTCTTTATTTCAAGATGGTTTTGCTCGTGGCAGAACAACCCAGCCAGCCCAGTTGTGCACATGTTAATGGTTGGTTTGATGAAAGAACCTTCCCCAGCTCCAAACCTGCCCCAGCACTCATTTGCCTTTGGACTGCACAGACCTTTCCCTGGAAAACTCTGTTATTCCCTGCAGAGAAATTGCAGGCTGCTGGCTCTTGCCCTGCACCCACCACAGGGGCTCTCTGGGGGACCTGGAGCTCCTCAGAACCAGGTGACATCTGCCACTTCTGCTGGCAACACAAACATTTTATCACAAAGCCACAGACTGGTTTGGGTTAGAAGGGATTGTCCAGTTCCAGCCTCTCCTGCCGTGGGCAGGGACATCTTCCACCAGTCCAAGACATGGAATTTTTCCTCTGATCCCAACCAGACCCTACAGGGAAGCTGGGGACTTCCCAAAGGCAGGTGGCACTGGTTCCTCTCTGTCCTCAAGGATAAACTCAGACTGAATCTGGCCCCCAAAGCCTCTGAGATACTTGGGCTTCACACAGGAGGGTGCTGGTAAATATTTACCAGAGACCTTGGACTAGTTTCTGCTCTCTTAGGAAGGAAGGAATTACAAATTAAGTGAAATTCCTCTTATAGGCTCAGGAAAATAGAACAAGTCTGGTGGGACCAGTCTGGTCTTTCAGGTGAAGGATGCTCTAGAAGTTCCTCAAACCCCCCTGGACTGATCTCTCAGTGTTTATGGGGCAGTAACCCCCTGAAACACAAGTAGTTGGTTTACTTTTAGAGCTGCTTTGGTCCCATCCTCTGGGGCTGGAGGAGCCTAATGAACTATTTAATGAAAGCAGCAGCTCTGAAGAGAAATTAGAGAAGGAACCATCAGGGCAACCCAGCTCTGGGCTGCTGTAACAAACAGCATCTTCTGCTTGTAATTAAGGATACAGCAAGGATGCTGCAAGGTCCCAGCCTAACTGTGCAACTGCCAGGCAGAAATATGTCAGCTCCCACCCTCTGCTGTAATTATTTGGGAAGTTATTTCTGCTCATCCCACCTTGGAAACACTCCTGGCCAAGCAGGTCCAGCCTTGGCTGAAGGAGGATGCTCAGAGTGAGCTGCTCAGGCTCCTACAGCCCCTGGCACTCAGCAAATCATAGAATCACAGAATCCTAGAATGGGCTGGGTTGGAAGAGACCTCAGAGATCATCAAGTCCAAGCCTTGCTCCACTCCCCCCGTGGTTCCCAGCCCATGGCACTGAGTGCCACATCCAGGCTCTTTTGAAATATCTCCAGGGATGGAGAATCCACCCCTTCCCTGGGCAGCCCATTCCAATGCCTGATCACCCTCTCCAGAAAGAAATTCTTTCTAATTTCCAACCTAAACCTCCCCTGGCACAACTTGAGACCTCTTAGGATCTGTGCTGGATCCCTTCCCCAGCCCAGTTGCCTCCTTTGGACCTGCTCCAGCACCTCAATCTCCTTCCTGAGCTGAGGGGCCCAGAACTGGACACAGGACTCAAGCTGTGGCCTCCCCAGGGCTGAGCACAGGGGCAGAATCCCTTCCCTGGACCTGCTGGCCACGCTGTTCCTGAGCCAGCCCAGGATGCCATTGGCCTTCTTGGCCACCTGGGCACACTGCTGGCTCATGGTCACCTTCCTGGCAATCCAGACTCCCAGGTCCCTCTCTGCCTGGCTGCTCTCAGCCACTCTGTGCCCAGCCTGGAGCTCCCCATGGGGTTGTTGTGGCCAAAGTGCAGGACCCGGCACTTGGAATGTTGAACCTCATCCCGTTGGGATCAGCCCAACTCTCCAGTCTGTCCAGGTCCCTCTGCAGAGCCCTCCTGCCTTCCAGCTGATCCACACTCCCCCCAGCTTAGTGTCATCTGCAGATTTGCTGATGATGGACTCAATCCCCTCATCTAAATCATCAATAAAGATATTAAACAGCACTGGGCCCAACACTGATCCCTGAGGGACACCACGGCCGCCATTTTGCTGCAGCCCCGTTCAGCACCACTCTCTGGGCCCGGCCCTCCAGCCAGTTCCTAACCCAGCACAGATGCCCCTGTCCAAGCTGTGGCCTGACAGCTTTTTCAGGAGAATCCTGTGGGAGACGGTGTCAGAGGCCTTGCTGAAGTCCAGGTAGAGCACATCCACAGCCTTCCCCTCATCCCCCAGGCAGTCACCCGATGATAAAAGGAGCTCAGGTTGGTCAGACAGGACCTGCCCTTCCTAACCCCGTGCTGGCTGGGTCTGATCCCTTGCCCATCCTGCAGGAGCTGTGTGGTTACACTGAGGATGAGCTGCTCCATAACCCTGCCAGGCACTGAGGTCAGGCTGACGGGCCTGGAGTTTTCCAGGGAATGCAGGGGAAGGGGCCAATAAATCCCAGAGCAGAGCCTATTTCTTGTCAGCACACGAAATTCTCTGCATCTGCCTTGCCTGAGCCAAGCAGGAGGGTTGGGAAAATGGGCTCCAAGTCCAGGGTTTTACTTTGGGGTTTTGCCTGCTTGGAGCTCCATTCGTTCTGGGAGCAAAATTTTGTCTCTCTCTAATTAAGGAGAAGAGAAGGTTCTAAGCAGGCCTGGGAGAATTCATCTGCTGGGCTGATAAGAGAAGGGATTAGCCCCTTATTGTGGGACAATAATTGAAGCTATTATTGGTTTAATACCCGACAGCAAAAGTGATAAGGAAATCTTTCAGGCAGGAGGGGCTCGGGGGAAGCTTTGGGTACACAGCAGAGCAGCTGCACGGGAGATCTGGGTGCCAAGGTGGACAAGAAGGACTGCAGAAGTTTTGGGGTGTAATTGAAGAGATTAGGGAGTGCCTCTGAGGCTGAGTGGCAGAAGGGTTTGGGGCAGGGGGGGGCAAATGTGTGGGACAAGCTGGGAGGAGTGGTGGAGCAAAGAAACTGTCCTGAAGAAGGGATGGGGGGGAAAAAGGGTATGGCAAACCACCAAAAATGTGGATTTTAAGATGAGCTAAGTAAGAGGAACCCAAAGTGACTGCTCCAGAGGGATGTGTCTGCTGTGAAGCCAGGCTGAGGGAGCTGGGGGGGTTCAGCCTGGAGAAGAGAAAGCTCCAGGGAGACCTCTGGGCACCTTCCAGTGTCTGAAGGGGCTCCAGGAAAGCTGAGGGATTCTTTGCAAGGGGCTGGAGGGACAGGATGAGGGGGAATGGTTTTAAATTAGAGAAGAGCAGATTTAGATTGGGTGTTAGGAAAAAGTTCTTTACCATGAGGGCAGTGGTTGTCCAGGGAGGTGGTTGAGGCCTCATCCCTGGAGATGTTCAAGGTGAGGCTTGAGGATGCTCTGAGCACCCTGATGTGGTTGAGGTGTCCCTGCTGCCTGCAGGGCTTGGGCTGGGTGACCTTGAGGGGTCCCTTCCAACCCAAATCATTCTGTGGTTCTGTATCTCAATCTCTTCTTTGTCTTCTCTCCTCCCTAACCATGGCCATAAAGGTTTCAAGGTGTCAGAAGGGTTCCTGGGGCTCTGGCACGTGGCCTTTCCAAGGAGTCTCTTTGCAGGAAAAACACCCCAGCACTTCAGAAACGTGCTGGAAAGGAAGACAAGGAAAAGAAAAGAGGATAAAAAGTAGAATTTTCTCTCCCTTGATGCCACAGGTGAGGTCCCCCTGGGCTCAGAGACAAGGGTCAGGCAGTGATTTTCTGCTGCCCCTGGAAACACCTTTGACAGCCCATCTGACACCAGCCAGCTCTTCCCATCTTTTAGGTGATTCTCCTTTTCTCCACCAGTTTTTGTCACTTCCTGGGAAACGAGGCAGCCCTGGAGGTCCCTGCAAACAGCAGCCCTGGAGCTGTGGCTGGGCTGGCAGCAGGAGGCTGGGAACCTCTTTGCTCCAACAGGGCTTGAAATGGAGAATTATCAAGAAAAAAAAAAAAAAAAATCACCTAGAAATACTGAAATAGCCATCCCAGGCCTCCTCTCCTGCAATCACGGGATGCACAAAGTCATTCCTGAGACACTTGGGCAGGGCTTTGATAGGATAGGATGAAGATAAAGGGAAATGATTCCATCACCTGGTATTTTCTCATCAGGGCTGAAACAAAGAAGAGGGAATAAGCGTTTGGCCAAATGATATAAAAAAAGGGCTGAGGGAAATGCTCTGAAATCCATCATTTCCTCCAGCATGAATCACACCCTATATACAGCAAGCAGGAATGATCTGGGAGAGGTTCTGCCAGGAAAGGAGACAAATCCCAGTTCCATATCCCTGACTTATTAATACTTCTGAGTGCTTTCCAACGTGAGGACCACTCAGAACCTTCCTTCCAGAAGGAATCAACCATCCAGATTCCTTCCATCCCAGAAGGAATCAACCACCTCGTTTAAGACCAGTGCTTCCCAGATAAGACTTTCCCCATATAAACTGAAATATTTATATGTAGACATCTCTGTGTATGTGTGTCTGTGGCCCTTGGGTCTCTGCTCCTGGGATTTTAAGCAAGTGTCTGTGTTTTGGTTGATGTTCTCCCCCATTCAAGGCCATGGCTGTGGACAACCTTGCTGCTTTTTCCCCCAGGAATTGCTGTAGCTGGATTCCAGTGATGGTTTTGAGGACAGGGCTCCTGAGGATGTTATAATTAACCCTGTTTCTGGGCCCTCCTGGCAGAAATGTAGGTCTTGGCAGCAGAGTTCTGACATTTCAGTCCAATCCTTCACAAATAGAAAGCTCTTTGCTCTCTTTTTATCTTCAGTGAAAAGATCTCTGCAGAACCAGAGCAGGACTGAGGGGTGAGGAAGGTCCAGGAGGAGCCCTGCTGAATTAAATGGAACTTCTCCCAGGGGGGAGCACTGCCAGTCCCTGCCTGGCCTTGAAAATCTGGCTGTCCCATATACAGATCATCTCCACTTCTCTATTCAGGTCATCCTTGGTGTCTGAACATCATGTTAAAAATGATTAAAATGACAAACTTTGCCTCTCAGTTCCTTCTCTCAGATTTCTGCCTCAACCTGGCAGCATCTTGGTGTCTGAATGGGTTGGGTTGGAAGAGATCTTCAAGATCAGAAAGGATTTCTTGGCTGAGCTGGCAGAGAGCTGGAAGAGTAGGAGGAAATTCTTGGGTGTGAGGGTGCTGAGCCCCTGGCCCAGGTTCCCAGAGAAGCTGTGGCTGCCCCATCCCTGGCAGTGCTGAAGGTTGGATGGGGCTTGGAGCACCCTGGGCTGGGGGAGGGGTCCCTGACCATGGCAGGGGGTTGGAAAAAGATGATCTTGAGGGTCCCTTCCAAGCCAAACCCTTCTCTGATTCTCTCCATCTCACCTCTCTCCCCTGCCCAGGAGCAGCCCTGGCTGCAGGGTGCAGTTTTCTGATCTCTTCCATCCCCAGAGTGATTTCAATTTATCAGAGGAAAAAAAAAAAAAAAAAGTCACAGCTGAGATTCCTCCCTGCCCCAGCCCACTCTTTTGGGCTGAATCAAAGGGTTTTCAGAGCTGGGATTATTGTGGCTTCAAAACTGAAAGCTGTGATTCAGCTGCTGGTGTCTTAATGCAGAGCTGAGAGCTTCTTCCCAGTCCCAACTGCATCCCAAGCTGCATTCCCTGCACTCCGTTTGGAAACACCAGAAGCTATTTTGGTGGCTGATTTTCCATCTACTGATTTGTTAATGGGTGCTTTGCAAATGCCATTTCTGATTGGCCCTTCTTAATTTGCCAAGTGGCAACACCTCCTAAGGAAGATCAAAAAAAAAAAGGAGGGGAATAATTCCTTTGGCTTGGTGTGCCCAGGAGAAGCACAGCAGCAGCATCCCTGCAGGCTCTGGCTGTCCCCAGCTCCATGGAGACCATGGACATTCCTGGTTTTTCTGCTACTGAGGGTTGGGGGAGATCATGGATGTCCCCATTTTTTCAGCTTCTAGGGAAAAAAAAAAAAAAAAAAAAAAAAAGAGAGAGAAAGAGAATCTAAAGCCTGAAGAAATAAATCCTGATTTGTGGTCCCTGAGGGGAGATGTGGGAAGAGGTGTGCTCCTGGCCATGGAGCTCAATTTTTGATCATCAATTTTAATCCTCAATTGATGATGAAATTCCATGTCAGCTGAGCGCTGGCAGATTGACCACTGCTCATTCCCCTGGAGCTTTAAGAAAGCTGCTGCTGCTGGGCTTAAAGTTCTACCAAAATCAAAGCTCTGCCCACTGTTAAGTGTGGGATTTGAGGTTTTGGGGAGCTGTGGAGTTGCTGTTCCTCCCTGAGGAGGGAAAATGGGAATTTCCTGGGACTCTGGGCTGTCCCTTGGCTCAGGGAAGCCCAGGGCAAGGAGCTGGCAGTGAAATGAAACCCCTCAAGTGTGTCCTCGAGTGCTGTCACCCGAGGGGCTTTGGCAGCAAATCCATTGGGTTTCCTTTGCCATGGGTTTCCTTTTCCCCTTCCCTCTTTCCATGGGATGGAGAGGGGAAAACCTTGGCTGGACCCAAGCTGCAGGACTCAGCCATGCCCAGTCCCAGCATTTCTGTGGGTTTCAAAGCAGCAGGGAGCAGGGGGGAAGTTTGGGCTGAGTTTGGGCTGTAGTTTCTGAATGCAATGCTCAGCATCTCCCAGGGAATGGAGATTCCTGGGAGCAGCTCTGGGATCCCAGGTGTCCCCTCCCCTTGCCAGGACTGGGCATTCAGAACCCCCAGGTTGTGATGAAACCTTGAATTCCCCAAAGGAATAAACCCTTCCACATCCTTCCCCTCTGAGCTGATTTGCTGCTGGGGAAAACATGGGCAAGAACAAGTGGTTTTATCACCAGCAAGTTCTTTTTTTTGGTTTGGTTTGGGTTTTTTTCTTTTTGTTTTCCTGAGTCTGAAAAATCAGGTGGTTACCAACACCCCCAGCATCTCAACCTCAGCTCTTAGGATGCTGGTAGAGGACGAGGAGGAGGAGGAAGAGGAAGGCTGTGCCTGGAAAAATTCAAATTTTGGGGTGCTGATCTCCTCAGCACCCAGCTGACCGTGGGAACAAAGAAATCCTGGACAACATCAAACCCTTCCATGCATCCTTCCCTCCTCCTCCAGGGATCAGATCAACCAGAGGGGAGGGTGGGGGAGCTCAGGTTTTTCTGGTCTGACTTGATGTCTGCTCAGCTTTATCACTGAGCCCTCTGCAGACACCACATCAAATGGGCTCCTTCTCCACCTCCAGTGTGGTCCATCCACTCCTGGAAACCTCTTGGGCTTTCACAACTGACCACCAAAACACCTCTTGGTCTTTGAAACCTCACTGCTGCTGACTTTATTTCAGATCTTTAAGGCTTCCTCCTGTTCCCATTGTGTTCTCACTGTTGTCCATGACCTGGAAATCTTCCTTTTCTCTTCTCCAACGTCTGCCTGCACCCAGGGAGCTCATTTCTCCTTGAAATGCCTGAGATGTCTCCAATGTCCTGGCTGAGATCCCTGAGCATCTCCTGGGAGGGCTCCATCCCCCATCACCAAGCAGAAATCTTCAATCATTTGGAGCCCATGCCCAAAGCCCTGCTGGGGAGATCCCAATTTTACCCTTTGGAATTTCCTCTCCTCTCCATGATTCCAGCCCTTTCCCTATTGCCACTGCCCCTTCCATTTGTGCCAGCAGCAGATCCCATCAGCAAACCCCATTCACACCCCCACACACCTTTTTTTTCTTTTTTTCTTGTTATGGTCACAAGTGAAAATATCAACTAAGGAAAATAGGTTGTGCTCCATGCAGACCTTGAAGGAAATGTCCCCACTCCTCCAGTTGTCCCCTGACCTTGTTTGGTGTCTTACCTCCTTTTAAACCTTCTCCCTGTCCCATCCAACCTGCTCTTAGCAGATTCCAGCTCCATGGAACCATCTCCCCCATTGCCTTTCTCCAAGAAATCCACGATCTTCTCCAAGCCAGGCTCAGTTCACCTGGATTTCACCTTTGCTCCATTTCCAGAGCATTTCCCATTTACCTCTGGAACCATAATTGTTCCCTCCATCCATTTTTTTTTAATAAACCATAGATGACCTGGCCTTGAATGGCCCCATCACCACTTTCCTGAAGTGCTGGTGCCACGGGGGGAGTGGATCAAGGGTTGGACTTGATGAGCTCTGAGCTCCCTTCCAACCCAGCCCATTCTAGGATTCTATGATCCTCTGGCATGCAATCAGCCTTGGTCCTGGGGAGATCACTGCTTTTGGCTATTTCGTGCCAATTCCATCATTCAGTGGGATCATTCCAAACTGGAGCCCTGCCTCCCTCACGTGCCACCAGCCCTTGGTGACAGATGGGTCACCAAGGGTGATCATGGATCACAGACTGGTTTGGATAGGAAGGACCTTAAAGCTCACCCAATTCCCAACCCCTTGCCATGGGCAGGGACACCTCCCACAGCCCAGAGTGCTCCAAACCCTATGGATGTCTGGAGAAGCAGTGATTCCAGGGGTGAAAAGGAATTAAGAGAATCAGGGAATGGTTTGGGTGTGAAGGGATCTTTAAGGACAATTAATCCCAGGCTGCTCCTTCCTTGGGCTCTGCAGGCAACCAAAATGCCAGGAAGGAATCAGATAAACTGTGTCACCAAATACCTACCCCGTGGGGTGGAAACTGCTGCTCTGCTCCAGCAGGATGCCAGCCCTGAGCATCACTTTTATTTATTGAAGAACCCCCCCTGGATGGACCCTTTGGTGCTCTGAGCTCCCCAGGGTGCTCACTGCTCCTGTTGGGTCCCTGTGCACCCTTCCGTGTCCCACCCAAGCTATGGAGCTTGTGGATATCCTGCTGTGGTTATTGACTGATGAAAAAAGCCTCCACACAACCACAGCCTCCTCTTTTTGAGGGCAAAAATCCTTTTCCTCTTGCTGCTCTCCAGCTCCTCAAGGCCAAGCCCCTTGGGGTGGTTTCCTCCCCACCTCCGAGCTTTTTGGGGGTTGAAGCAGGGTTTTTTCAGGTGCTTCTGACACTTTGCACCCCAGGACCTGGCAGGGAGGAAGCAGAAGCACCCCCAGTGTTTGCCAGCCAAAGCCCAGGCTCCCAGGAGGCACCAGAGCATTTTTGGGGGTGGTAGCAAAGGGTTCCCCCTCCTGGTGCCTGCTGAGCCTGGGAGCTCCTGGGAGCCTCAGGAAAGGAGGGAGGCACAGAGACATGACCTGGCTTGCCCCAGGTCCTGCTGGAAAACTGGCAGGAGAACCAGGAACGAAGTATTTTATTTATTTTTTTTTTTTTACTTGGATCAGAAAATTCCAGAAGCCTTAGAATTTACCCATTTGGGTGCCTAAAATTAGCTTTTAATTATCATCAGTGCATCGCCCTCTCTGCCACCTCCATTTCAAGCAGGAGGAAACTATCACGGGAACTTCCTTCTCATGCCCAGCTAACATATTGCTAGAGCTCAGTTTTCTTTTCTTTTCTTTTCTTTTCTTTTCTTTTCTTTTCTTTTCTTTTCTTTTCTTTTCTTTTCTTTTCTTTTCTTTTCTTTTCTTTTCTTTTCTTTTCTTTTCTTTTCTTTTCTTTTCTTTTCTTTTCTTTTCTTTTCTTTTCTTTTCTTTCCTTTTCTTTTCTTTTCTTTTCTTTTCTTTTCTTTTCTTTTCTTTCCTTTCCTTTCCTTTCCTTTCCTTTCCTTTCCTTTCCTTTCCTTTCCTTTCCTTTCCTTTCCTTTCCTTTCCTTTCCTTTCCTTTCCTTTTCTCTTCTCTTCTCTTCTCTTCTCTTCTCTTCTCTTCTCTTCTCTTCTCTTCTCTTCTCTTCTCTTCT